>NC_142543.1:4825000-5087500 GCF_056151865.1 Erythranthe guttata | reverse complement strand
AGTATTGTATGACATGGCTGCAGGGCCGGTCCTGACATTTTCGGGGCCCTAAGCGTATTTTTTAAAAATAATTATTTTATAATTAATACTTATTTAACTTGATAAAACAAACAAAAATAAATATATTATGACATAAGTGAATGAGGATAAGAATGCATAAACCTACATTAAATATCATTGAAATTTATTTATATATTTATTATTATTATTTTTTATAAACTTATTTGAGTTGCACCATAAGTTATGACAAAAAAAACGAATTATTTCTCTTTTTTTTTTTTCCTTTAATGATGGATAGTAAAATATTTAATTTAATTTTTTTGTGTTTTTCATTCCCAATGCTTAACAGAAAATGTGCAATTAATTTGAGTCGGATTGAAAATATACCCTAAAATCAAATTAAATGTTATGATTTATAAAAAGTTCATTTTAAATTACTAAAAACACAAAACTATTTATGTATGTATATATACTTTTTTTTTTATTTGGGGGCCCCTTAATGGAGTGGGGCCCAAAGCCATTGCTTGTGCAGCATGGCCTCAGGGCCGGCACTGCATGGCTGGGATTTACACCGGATTCATCAAAGATAAAAGGATCGAAGTTGAGCGTCAAAGCCCTTAGTGAATATTTAATCAATAATCCCGTTCTTGATAATAGTACATATGAGCATCTTGTTCATTACACTCGAGGGATTGCTTTTCTCATAGTAGGGGGGATTATGTGTCCCGATCACATTGGCGACTCTATTCCGTTGCTGTATTTGAGACATTTAGAAGATCTTGATGCTGTCAGTACATATAGTTGGGGTAGTTGTACTCTAGCAGTCCTCTACCACGAGTTGTGCAAAGCATCGAAGATATCTGCAAAAGAAATCAGTGGTCCTGTTCAGATAACATATGAATTACTTATATAATTTAGTACATTAATACATTTAATTTGCAGTTTATATTATAAAAAATTTATATTCTTGTATTATTTAACAGATATGGGCATGGATGCGGATTCCTCCATCAAGGCCCATACCTACTCTGGCGAAATGGGGCACAACACTTGAGTATGCAGGATATGAGTTTCCCGTACCACCTTACGGTGCACGGTAATGGTTTTGAGATTTATGTTAAATTATTTTTGCATTATTGTTACGGTGATTTGTGTATTAATTTTTTGTGTCTATAAATATAAGGGTTTGTTTGAGCCAACTTCCACTATATTTTTCTAACATTTTCAGTCAATTTTACTTGAAATTTTTTTGATATTTTTCTTTTTTTCTTCAAAACATTTAATTACTTAGATTTTTTTTTAAATTTTCTAAATAAAACCTTTTATTTTTTTCATTTTGAATTTCTTTATTTTTTTCTTAAATGTCTTTCGGCAGTTCAAATTCTCAACAACAATATGATTTTGAACCTTATCTTTATTATTATCTTAAGTTTAATATATAATAATATATCACATGTGGACCAACCATGTCAGCTTCATTGAGACTGGTGCACATGTTCTTCGTATTTTTAGGATGATGTTGGATCAGATGCTCCCAGATCAGTTTATATGGATGTCATATGATCTGGATGATCCGGAGTATCAGTCTGTAGGTGGTGATTCGGCGATCACATGTTGTGGTATATGGGTATCGAAAGAGTCCCCCTGATATGCTACGCAATTGTGGAGATGCATCGACCAGACAGAGTAGTACGTTAGTTCGGGATGGTACAACCCATACCTGAACCTCCTGAAAATACTGAGACGGATTTCCGGATGCACGTCAATGCTAACCGTACAGGTGCTACCAACCGAGACTGGAGGCTTACACATGTTTCGCATGTTACCGCTTGGGATAATAGACTCGATTATATTATTGATTATCCATATGCCAGTGACAGTCAGACTACAGAAGATGGTTATTTTGAGTGGTATGAACTGCACACACGTCGTTTCATATCACCGATTACCCCATCTGATCGTACAGGATTTCAGGTTGGAGGTCAAATTTCAATGGATACAGTGGTACGTATTCAAATTTATTTATTATAAAATTTTGTGTATTATATAATTTTTATTAATGTATGTCTTCTAAAAATAAAATATTTCTTATTACTTATTTCAGATTCAGCATCTTCGATCGTTGATTGTTTCTGTTGATGGCGGAGACATGCCCCGGGATGGCTATCGTTCGTATTTACCGACTCTCAGAACATGTCTTAATGTCTTAGAGTCTCGACACGGACCTTCAGATAGGCCTCAATCTGAGATGCCTTATACTCAGACTCACTCTCAGACTCAGACTCAGATACCACTGTCTCAAATGCCTCAATCACAGACTCAGATGTACGCTGGCGAGGCAGGAACTTCTTCTCGTGCATATTATCCGGCATTCGATAATTATACAGATCCTATATCACACGGGCATCCATCTGGTATGATTAGTACCTTTGATTTTATTTTTTAATACTATCTACAACTGTGAGTATAATTATAATCTCGTTGATGCAGATCCGTACACCCCATACCCCTACTTTAATCCGAATATGAATTCGGAAGACCCAGTTCATTTGGGGTCTACGCATCAGTTTTCGTCTTCGCGACCGGTAGATCATTAGATAACACCTATTCCTTATTCTCAATCCGCAAATTCTTCGAGTGATAATGAAAATGATGAGGATGAACAAGTTGGTAGAGAGCACAGGACTAGAAGGCCCTTGAGATGTGGCACCGGAGGTCACCGTCATTGGTGATATTATTATTGTAGTTTATGTTGGTTATTTATTAAAACTTTTTCGTATTTTAGTTATTCAATAAAAAACAAATTAAATAAACTAAAGGATTTAGAGACAAAAAATATTTCCCAATAATTAGGCATTTTATTTTTATTTAATAAAATATGGAAATCGGACGGAATGGATCGGAAATGCCTTTTTTGGAAATTTTCCAATTTTTTCGGAAGTTAAAAATAGGTTCCAATTTTCGTTCCAAAAAAATCGGAATTTCAAAATCCATTCCAATTTCGGAATACCTCGGAATCGGCGGAATTTCGGAATTTTCGGAAATTGCATTAATTCTTAATGTTTTGTTCCAAAATCGGAAATAATGGTAATTTTTAGTATTGTTTTTTAATATTTTCGTAATTTTCCGGCAAAAGGCAAGAATCCAAAGCAAAGTTCAATCAAATAAAATTTACACACTTGTAAAAACAACATAATTGATTTATCAAAGCAACTATAATTCTTGCAAAACATCGATAGAAAAATAATTCAAAAATACAATATATATATATATATATATATATATATATATATATATATATATATATATATATATATATATATATATATATATATATATATATATGTATATATATATATATGTATATATATATATATATGTATATATATATATATATATATATATATATATATATATATATATATATATATATATATATATATATATATATATATATATATATATATATATATATATATATATATATGTGTGTGTGTGTGTATGTATATATATACATATATGTATATATACACATATATGTATATATATACATATACACATATATATATATATATATATATATATATATATGTATATATATATTTCCAACATAATTCAAACATGATTATTTCAGAAATACAATCGGATCGGAAATCGGAATTTCCAATAATTTTATATGTAATACCAATTTCGTTCCAAAAAAAATCGGAAATCGGAATATCGGAAATTGGAATGAAAAAAAATGTTCCAAATTCGTATTATTTTATAGTGAATTATAAAACAAATTGCATAAATAAATGAAGGAAATTTTTTAAAATACAATATATAATTAATTTAAAATTAAAATTCAATTAAGTATTCCAATTTAACAATAAAAAGAATTAAGTAAATTTAAAAAATCTTAGCTCAAATCCAGCCGTTGATATAAACACAATCCAACGGCTGGTAAAAGGCGTCATATTAAATGACGCTATAATCCAGTGTGGCGGGTCAAAGGGCGTCGTTTTGAATGACGCCTTTTAACGGCCGTCCGATTGCCCAGATTAATCTCTGGCCGTCAGATTAGGAGGACAAGATAGGAGATCTGGCCGTCAATCTCAGCTCAATCCAACGGCCGTTAAAGCGCGTCGTTTTAAACGACGCTTTATTGTATTTTTGTAAATAATTACAAAATCACCCCAATTCTCAAAAAAAAATCCGAAATATTGTAAAAAAAAATGCCCCTTTACTCAGACGCTGATTGGGCTGGTAACCCGAATGATCGCACAAGAACAACGGAATTTCTTATATTTCTTGGATCAAACCCCATCGGCTGGTCTTCTAAGAAACAAAAAAAAAACGGTTGCCCGATCATCAATATAAGCGGAGTATAGGGTTGTTGCTACGGCAGTCATGGAAAGTAATTGGGTAATGAACTTGTTGCAAGAGCTTTAAGTAACACCCTCTGGAACACTGACGACTTTTTGTGATAACATTGCGGATACTTATCACTGTCAAAATCTTGTGTTGCATAGTAACATGAATCATATAAAAATTTATTTTCACTTTGTGCGAGATCAAATAGCAAAGAAACAAGTCTTTGTAACTCATATACATGCAACAAACCAATTGGTCGATACACTTACAAAACCTCTTCTGAAGCTTGCTTTCCATCGTTATTTGTCCAAGTTAGGTGTCGTTCCACAACACCGAACTTGAGGGGGCCGTATTGACGCTTATCTCCAACTACTTTGACATATATTTCAACTTATTATATCTCTCATTATTATTCAGTTTCTATAACAAATCTCTTAAAGATAGAAGATTTAGTAGCTAGGTTTTTTAGTGCTTGTTACTTCTCTTGGGAATTAATTTATGTAAACAAATGATCGCAAGCTTTCAATAATTCTCTTTCATCTCTTCTATAAAATGGCCAATTGAGTCAATGGTGACTGTTCGTAAAAAAGATTGTAAACTATTGTTCAGTAGACACCAAATGTATAGTAAAGGTTTAGTCCTTAAAAATATCATGTGGCAAAGCTTGAAGACTGGTTGATTTTGAGAGATTAATGAGAGATTTAGCTGTAAAAGATAAAACTGTCTATTAATGGCTTATAAGAGGCCAACAACGCACTGGTCCAGAAGTTATTTTGGTGCAAACTCACAGTGTGATAATCTATTGAACAACATGCGTGAGAGTTTCAATGCACTCTTTTAAGGCCAAGGAGTTTGCCAAAAATTGATATGTTGGAGACAATTAGAATGATTTTGGTGAAGAGGTTGCATGTTAAAAGGGAGAAAATGGCAAATTAAAAAGGATAAATATGCCCCAATATTAAGAGACATGTTGAAGAATTGAAAAGGAAAGTTATGGAATACATAGCACACTAGAATGGGTTGACACAGCTTGAGACATGGAGCAGTTATGAAGATAAGTTCAAAGTTAATTCGGGGGGACAAACATGTAGCTAACAAAGATAACAGTTAAGTCGCATTTCTTGTGCCCATTCAATTTCATAAATGTAACACTTGGTAAGAACACTATTATATTATGTTGCGAGTTAGTACAAGACAAAGACATAAATGAGGGCATACAACCACTTGATGAAGACTATGAAGGCGACTGAAAGCTGGCCACCAGCTGCAAAACTTAATTTGCTAAGCCAAATTTACTACCTCTAGGTATAGAGAAGATGACAAGGAGGCCAAAGATCTACATGAGGAGAAGACAACGAGAAAAAAATGTAGACCAAAAGATATACCACCACCAGTCAAGAAGACCACCATCACAAGGATTGGAAAATTGGAAAACATGAAGTCATAACGACTTTTAGCTTATGTGATCAACAAAGACATAATGCATATGGGCGCCCAATGAATGAGGCTAGTGGAAGTGCAAGTGCAAATGCAAAGTCTGATAAGAGAAAGATAATTTGTTATTCTAGTCAACTTCTGCAATTATTTGTGTTTTACTTTTCATATGTCCATAGTCCTGATTGTTATGTGGTTTGCATTTGTATAGAACGGGACAATAATCTAATGTCAATGAAGTATATGGATTCGAGCATGAAAGTCAATCGCCTATAGTTTATTTAGAGTGGTTGATTTTGGTGTCATTTTGAAGTTAAGTAAAGGTAATTAATTTGTTGTGCAATTTTAGATTCAAGAGAATCAATTTGTGTTTGTTGCTCAAAGTGGTGGAAGTGGCTTTCAAGTTGTAAGGCTACAAGCAACTAGAAAAGGAAAGAAGAAGATTTTGGGGATAAGGTAAATCAATCATACATTTATGATTGTTTTTACCATTTCATAATTAAACCATAGTAATAATATTTTGTGTATTTCAGGTTCAGAAACAAAGTGAGGACAACCTAGCCAAAACTCTTAGAACAAGAAGCAAGTGCAAACTTGGAGCTAGTGACATTAGGGAGCCTGCAACTTTTATGCCCACTGTTGTGCCAGCTGCAATAAGAACAAGTGGAGTTGAAAATGTTGAGCCAGTAGTTTGAAACTACATTTATCCTAGTTTATATTTGAGCTTGTAATGGTTTCTATCTATTTATGTTGGTTCTTAAGTATTTTGGGTTTTGAATTTCAGTTTATTTGAGATTGGTTGAAATTTATTAAATGCAACTTTTGTTTATTAAATTTTGTTGATCTTGTTGCTTTGAGTATTTTTGTCACAATTTTCCTCAATCAAATAAACCGTTAATCTTGTTGAATTGAGTGTATCAATATCACCCTACACCAGTACAACTATTACAATAAAAAATCAGTTGATTTGAATAACAAAAAAGACATCCAAATAGAGTACTCAATTTGACAACCAAATTTTATTAATTAATTAGACAGCAAAACAGTCATTCCAACAAAACATAATATTGATTACAACGTGAAACAAAGTACTTAAATACAATAAATTTGGTTCTTTCTAACTAACTTAAACTTCAGTGTACATTACATCATAAATACACAACCATTTTCTAGCTTTACGAAAGACAGTAGATAATCAACCGTGAATAGCACGTGGATTTAATTCCGGCCATTTTGTTTCAAAAATGAACTTTTAAACGACAGGTGCAACAAATTAATTAGTTCAAGTACGATCCTGCAATTTTTTTTTTTTAGACGAAGCACAAAAACGTCGAAAATATGGAGAGCAAAGGTGCAGTTAACTCTAATATATATATATATATATATATATATATATATATATATATATATATATATATATATATATATATAAAATAATTTTTCAATAAAGATGGCTCCAGGCTTCCAGCCCCATTCCATTTTTTTTTCTGACTAAATTCAAGTTCATTACAAGGGGAAGTAGGGGAGGGGGCACTCGAACCCTAGACCTTTACCCTATTAATAAAGGCTAGGTACCAACTTTCCTAACGAGGGTTTGTCTCATTCCATTTATTAGTGATAGGTCCAACTTTTTTTAATTCTCAAATGGGTGCACATTAGGACCGGACGGTCCGTTTGGAGTAGAAAAACACGTGAACTATTTAATGAAAAATTTCCTTTCATTGAATCCGCAATCCTTGAGCAATATCCTTTAAGTTGGCTATTAAATAATTCTTTAATTATACTCTTTTATTTATTTTGTTTTTCGCCATTTATTATTTTTCATTTTTCTTGAAATGAAACTTATTTAATTTGAGACGTGCTATTTCCACTGTCAAAATATCTTATTACACCACTAAATTAAATATATTTTCTATTTTGCCCTTTTTTCCTTTTTCACACATATTTTGTATAAATTTAAAAATTGTTCACCACCAAATTATTTAAAATATTCACAAAAAAACTCCAACACTTTTCACTAGAATATTTACCACAAAATCCCATCATCTCTACCTTAAGTGAACGACACCTTCGTCAGAGAAAAATACCGGAAGGTCACAAGGAGCAAAAATTCATGTTCTTGGAGGAATAAATTAAGTTAAGAATGCTTGTGTAGAAATAATTAAAAAGAAAAGATAATCGAGATGTTTGATATTGCTGTTTCGATGGGTTCAAATTTGAAAAATGGGTTACATTTCATTCAGCGCAATCCGCCCAGACACTGATTCAGATTGGACGATTATATTAAAATCTGGTTTTACCATTTTAAATTGTTTTGTTGCATTAACACAAGTTACATTCAAGAAAGAAGAGGAAATAAGCATGGGAGGGTGGTGGATTAAAAATTTTAAGGGTATTTTTTATATTTTAAATAAATTTGGTGGTGAATTAAGATAATTTGAAGGTGGAAATAGCGCCACTCTTTAATTTAGTCCCGCTAAATTTTATTCAGCATATATCATTGTATAATATTATTTAAATTAATCAAAAAATATTTTATTATGTACCTAATTAATATTATGGTTTCCATTTAATTAACATAAAATTGATAGGAAAAAAATCAGGACACTCTTAATAATTTAATCAGGTTTTAATAATAATAATAATTGAAAAAAATAGACAAATGAATGAATAAAGAATATAGAAATAATATTTTAAGGTTCCATTTGGTTGCCAAGATAAGCTATGATTAACTAAATTGTTGGACTTAATTTGATGTTTGGTATCCCCAATATATTGTTGGGTCGATCCGCCAAAATTATATAATCATAACTTATCTTGGCTTATCTTGCCTTCATTATGAGTTTATTTTTTTGACGTTTCAAGCTCAAATTAAATAATTGGATCTCGATAGATTATTTAATCTTATCTTGGCTAATCTTATCATTTCAAGCAAACGGGACCTAAGTGTCAAAAAACACTAACCCACTGCGTTCATTATTTATTGAATTTATAAAGCTGTTTTGTCAAAAAAAAATTAAAAAAACTAAAGCAGTTACTAATAGCACAACAATTCAATTGTACACCTGTCACTTAATTAATAGGATCCGTTTTTTAGCCTACAACGGATCATCTCTTTAGAATTTAAAACCCTTCACAAATTTACCCTTCCTTACTATTCACTCTCCACTGCTTTAATGTCTATTTTCATTTTTTTCTTTTAATTATAATATTCGTTTATTTATTTAAAAATTAATTATTTAAAAAATATTTTCTTTTTCCAACTTTAATTGTTTTATTTTCAGTTTTTTTTTTCATATCGATTAAAAAATTCCAAAAACAACTATATTTTTTTTGAAATCAACTATTTCCGAAATTAACTATAAGTTACAAAAAACAACTACCTTTTTTGTTCGTTTATTTCCCGAATCAACAATCACAAAGTTATTTTTAATAGCATGTTTACTAAAATTATATCAGCTACAAATTAACGAAAATCAAACATAAAAAAATGAAATCAACTGAAAATTTATCAAAGTCACTTTAAAATTATCGAAACCAACTATAATAATCGAAAACAACTATAATTTATCTTAATCAACTATAAAATAAAAAAAAATCTCAATTTAAGTGAAATTACTATAATCAACTATAGTTCAATCCAGATTCTTGACATTACAGTCGTAGATCCGTCGAGTAAAGGACTATATCTCCATCGACCATGGGTTGAATCTTAAAGCTGTGAGGGTGATTTGTTCCAGCACCGCCGTCTCAACCACTCCCCAACTTCTACATGCCAATCACTCTCAGGTGAAGAAAGGACGTAGATCCCTTGTGTCAACCGCTAATTACCACTCTAACACATCAGATCACCGCTGCGGAGCCCTAAAATGGTGTTCCTTGACTCCCTCCTCAAGAAGCTGTTGGGGGGTTCTGTTTCATCTCCGCAGCTGCTGCCACACCGCTAGTCCTCGTCTGGGCAGATCTCATCCAAACCATCTTCGGCTCAACAGCGGAAGAAAACCCTACTCGATGAAGACACAAGCACGTTCTTGAGGCTGTTGTCAAAGTCTTCGGCTCCTGCTACGATTTTCAGGGCGAGCGGTGACGGTGAAGATGGGTATAAAAAAGGAGAGAAAAGAAAGGCTTAATTCCACTTTGCACCCTTGAAATATACAATTTTGGCACTTTGCACCCTCGAAACAAATTAATAGCACTTTGCACCCTCGAAATACAATAAATCATGCATAATGCACCCCAAATGAATTTTTAAAGCTAAAAAATGTAATTTAATATTTTTAGTGGTATTTTTTTTAGGATGCCAAATCTCAAATATTTTTTTTATTCATCAATCATTTTGAAACTATAAAGTTCAAAAATAAAAATAAATTTTATATATATATTAATTTTTTTTATAACAAAAATCAAATATTTTACGAAAAAAAAATCATTCAACTATTTCGTTATCAAGTTATCTGAAAATCATATTTTCTTCCAAGTATTTTCACCTAATATTTTCAAACAGTTACATAAAAGCTCCATCAATCGAATAATTTAGTGATAAAAGCTTATTTTTTATTTTTTATTTTGTAAGAAAATGTAGGCTTTTTAAATAATCCGTGTAGTTTTTATTTTTTCGCACTTTGTCCGCTCGAAATTAGGTTGGGGGTTCAAGAAAATAAAAATTTATTTTTTTTATTTTGCACCCCGAAAAAAAAACACCAATGAAAAATAAAATTGCCTTTATTATTCAATTCAGGGTGCATTGTGAATGATTTATTGTGTTTCGAGGGTGCAAAGTGCTATTAATTTGTTTCGAGGGTGCAAAGTGCCAAAATGGCATATTTCAAGGGTGCAAAGTGGAATTAAGCCGAAAAGAAAAGAAAGAGAAGGTTAAGAGAAAGTTAAAAATGAGAGAAAAAACACAGAGGCGGCAGATGATTAGAGAAAGACAAATACGTCAAATTTAAAATAATATAATATTAAGAATAAATCAATAAGCATAATTTATAAATTTGCTTTTCACTCATTGTTGAGGTGCAAACAATGTCCCACATCGGTTTAATATGGGAAAGATCTATGGTTTATATAGAGGGGATAGTAACTCCATTGGTATGAGGCCTTTTGGGGAAACCCAAGAGCAAAAACCAGTTGGGCCCGGCCCAGTCTGGACAATATCATACCAATGTGGAGTTTGTGCTATCCCGGCGGGGGCCCAACAGTGGTATCAGAGCCATGGCCCAGACCTAACCATGTGGTGGAAATTGCCGGAATCTGTGTGAAATTCCCGAATCCTCGGTGGCGAACAAAAATGGTGAGCTCCCAGTGCGCAAATGGCAGGCGGCTCGACGACTGTTGGGCCCCCGCCGGGATAGCACAAACTCCACATTGGTATGATATTGTCCAGACTGGGCCGGGCCCAACTGGTTTTTGCTCTTGGGTTTCCCCAAAAGGCCTCATACCAATGGAGTTACTATCCCCTCTATATAAACCATAGATCTTTCCCATATTAAACCGATGTAGGACATTGTTTGCACCTCAACAATCCTCCCCTCGAACAAAGTACCACATAGGTCGGACCACAGAGGACCACCGAGCCTCCCCTCAATTTGCGCCTGGGGCTCAACACCATCTTTGTTCCGCGCACCAAGCCTCGAACAAAGGACCATATAGGTCGGACCACACAAAGGATCAGTGGTATCAGAGCCATGGCCCAGACCTAACCATGTGGTGGAAATTGCCGGAATCTGTGTGAAATTCCCGAATCCTCGGTGGCGAACAAAAATGGTGAGCTCCCAGTGCGCAAATGGAGGCGGCTCAACGAGCTCCAGGTGGGAGGCTCGGGGATCCTTTGTGTGGTCCGACCTATATGGTCCTTTGTTCGAGGCTTGGTGCGCGGAACAAAGATGGTGTTGAGCCCCAGGCGCAAATTGAGGGGAGGCTCGGTGGTATCAGAGCGTTGTTAAGGGTCCGTCCGGAGCGGCGTACGAAACCCTGGTCCAGGGGTTTCGCTCAGGTATTAAATTTCTACTCTTGGTGAGTTGATTGATTCTTTGTGATAATTATACCTGGTATTGGTGAATCTTGGTGATTCTTTGTTTATTGCTTCCGCTAATATTTTGTGTGAATCTGTGTGATTCTTTATCTTTGTGATATTTGAAAAAAAATTGGAATCTTTGTGATCCGTTTTTGCTCTGAAATTGTGAATCTTTGTGATTCTATAATTGTGTGATTTTTTAAAAATTGTGAATCTTTGTGATTCGATTTTGCTAAAGTTTATTGAATCTTTGTGATTCTCTTGTGTGTTGATCCTGCTGATATTTAATCTTGGTGATTTTGCTATCTTTGTGATACTTGAATATGGGATCTATGTCTATGTTATCTTTAGCTCCTTTCGATGGAAAGGGTGATTTTTCTATTTGGCAACAGAAAATGAAAGGTATTTTAATTCATCAAAAATGTTTTAAAGCGATTTCTCTAAGTGAGGAAGTTTTTATAACTGTTGCTAAACGTGAAGAACTTGATGAGCTTGCTTATTCTGCTATTATCTTGAATCTAAGTGACTCTGTGATTAGAAAAGTAGGAAAGCATGATTCTGCTAGAAGTTTATGGAATAAATTGGAAGAGCTTTATGTTGAAAATTCTTTGCCCAATAAAATGTTTTTGCTTGAAAAGTTTTTTGGATTTAAATTGGACTCTCGCAAAAATATTGATGCTAATATGGATGTATTTACCAAGTTAGTTCAAGATATTAAATTAACTGGTGATAAGAACATTGATGATTATACCCCTATTGTGCTCTTGAATGCTATTCCTGATGTTTATAATGATGTTAAGTCTGCTATTAAGTATGGTAGAGATAAGATTACTTTAGATACTCTGATCAATGCTTTGAAAAGCAAAGAGCTTGAATTGGGAATTAATAGGGATAAATCATTTGGTGAGGTTAATTTTATTAGAGGAAGTCAGTCTAATCGCTTTCAAAACAACAAGGCTTCTTCTAGTCAAATTGATCAAACTAAGAAAAAGGGTGGAGATTGGAGTAAGTCAAAGGCTAATCCTAATAATAGAAGGTGCTTTAATTGCGGTGACCATAGTCATTTTATTAGTGATTGTCCCAAGCCTAAGAAAAACCAACATAGTGATCAAGCCAATATGATTTGTGATGGTGGTGATGTATTCTAATGTGTTAGAATATTTGCATTACTTTGTGTTTTGCTTGTGTGTTTTGCATTACTTTGTGTTTTGCTTGGTTTTTGCATTACTTTGTGTTTTGCTTGGTTTTTGCATTACTTTGTGTTTTGTTTTTTAAACTTGTACTAACTTTGTGTTTTGAGTGCAGGTAGTGTCTTACGGCAATGATGATCTCGTTTTTTCCCCTTAAATGTCCCGATGACTCATTTGGGCCAGGTGGAGATTATTGGGATTTTGGCCCAAATGTTATCTCTTCATCTGTGGCCCAATACCAGCATGTAACCGGCCCATCTTGGAGCAAGCCCACACTTGAAAAAGCCCACGTGGAGAATTGGTCTTGACCCAATTAAGGGGTCAAAACGTGAAAAACGATTAATCTCTCCACCGATATACTGATTCGGCTCTCTGCTTTTTTGTCCTCTTTTCTGGTCCGATTTCTCCGCCGGAAATCTGTGACACCAGTATCCCGATCCCTCGGCTTCCGTTGAAGTCGGTTCTTGGGGGCTATTAAATAGACCTCTTCTTCGTGAGAGAACGGTGACCAAGAGAGACCAAGAAAATTCAACCTACGTTACACCTTGTTCGTAAATCTTTTCTTCGTGACTGATTCGACTCTTTGTGAGTCTCAACTCTTTGTGAGTGTTTGGGTGTTGGGTTGAGTGCTGTGTGTGTTTGATTTATTCGAACTCTTGGTCCTTTCTGTGTTGGGGTTTTTTCGGGTTTTTCCGGTTAGAAATCTGAGAGGGATTTGGGCTATTGGGCTTGTTCCGGTGGGTGCGTGGCTGCGGCTGGTGAGTCTTGGACGAGGACGGAGGGGGATTGAGACTGAGCCGGGAACCTCAATCGTCGACAGAGATTCATCCTCCCACGAATCTGTGTGATTCGCCGTGGTTTTGTTTTTCCCCCTTTATTTCTTTAGTTTTATATTATTTATTTGTTTCTTACCTTTTTTGCAATTATCCTGATTTGATAAAGTCATTATAATTGTTATGCTTGGTTTTTGTTGTTAAGGTTAAATAATTTTAACAGTAGTTAATATTCTGTGTGATTGTATTCCGTACCCCTATTCCCATAATTGTTTTGCATATTAATTTAGTGAATATAATGGCTGTTTTATTTTCGATTGTTTCTCCGGGCGGATACCCAACAGTGGTATCAGAGCCATGGCCCAGACCTAACCATGTGGTGGAAATTGCCGGAATCTGTGTGAAATTCCCGAATCCTCGGTGGCGAACAAAAATGGTGAGCTCCCAGTGCGCAAATGGAGGCGGCTCAACGAGCTCCAGGTGGGAGGCTCGGGGATCCTTTGTGTGGTCCGACCTATATGGTCCTTTGTTCGAGGCTTGGTGCGCGGAACAAAGATGGTGTTGAGCCCCAGGCGCAAATTGAGGGGAGGCTCGGTGGTCCTCTGTGGTCCGACCTATGTGGTACTTTGTTCGAGGGGAGGATTGTTGAGGTGCAAACAATGTCCCACATCGGTTTAATATGGGAAAGATCTATGGTTTATATAGAGGGGATAGTAACTCCATTGGTATGAGGCCTTTTGGGGAAACCCAAGAGCAAAAACCAGTTGGGCCCGGCCCAGTCTGGACAATATCATACCAATGTGGAGTTTGTGCTATCCCGGCGGGGCCCAACACTCATAGATTGACAAGGCAAAAAAACCATTTGAGCACAAGCGTTGACAAAACAGAGAGTACTTACTACTGCTTGAAATGGAAGAAGACAGACAGCGACCATTGAACGGCGGCAGCTCGATCCTCGTACTCCACGATGCCCTAATCGTAACCATGGATTCACAGTGCCGCGTTTTCCGAAACGGCGCCGTTGCAATTCAGGGTGACACAATTATAGCCGTCGGCCAATCGCAGGATATCATTTCCCACTTCTCCTCTCTCTCTCCTCAACTCTTCAACCTCCATGGCAATTTCTTACTGCCAGGTAATCCATCCATTCCATATTTATTTATTATTTTCTGTCTTTTAATTTGATTTTTATGTTGCCCTACAATAAAACCTAGTATTGACTGCAATTTTGAATTTGGGGTTATTTTATATATATGGTTATATGCTAGAACAAGTTGCAAACCTAATCAAAAGTTGCAATTTTGAATTTGGGATTATTTTATATATGCTATATACAAGAACATAACATATACTTGTAATTTTGTGTTTTGGTAGATTAAATTAAACTAAAGGTTAGGAATGTGTTGGGTTTGAATAGGTTTGATAAACACGCACGTTCACACCTCGCAGCAGCTCGCTAGAGGGATAGCTGATGACGTGGACTTGCTGACGTGGCTCCACGGCCGTATCTGGCCTTACGAATCCAACATGACTGAAGAGGACTCTTATCTCTCCACATTGCTATGCGGGATCGAGCTCATTCACTCGGGTGTAAGCACTACAGTTCCAATATTCTTAGGGTAAATTACAACCACCCCTGAGGTATGGTAAAATTATGAAAACCCCCCTCCTGTTTGGGTAATTACAACAACCTCCCTCAACTATAAATTTTCTTTCACGTCCACCTTTGCGGTTTCAAATTTAGTGGAATCTTCTTGATTATATGGAATATTATCACTTTTGTACCCGCTTTATCCCATTCGAGCTCCACATTGTGAAGCGAGATGATCATAACAAGTGTTTTTTAGCTTGTATATATCAGTGTATCAGAAACTGTATTTTTACACAAAACGAGTACAAACCAGAGCACATTCCACGGAATCTAGATGATTATGTTGAATTTAACACCATAAGGGTAGAGGTGTAAGAAGATTCATAGTTGAGGGGTAGATGTAATTATCCAAACAAGAGGGGGTTTTTCGTAATTTGACCATACCACAGGTGGGTGGTTGTAATTTACCCATACTCTTATAATACGGCAGGCGGACGTATAATAGTATGTTTTCAAAAACATCTTAGATATAAAAAAAAATCAGTTGTAATAGGTCACGTGTTTTGCTGAGGCCGGAGGGCAACATGTGTCGGAAATGGCAAGGGCGGTCGAGCTTCTTGGAATACGTGCCTGTTTGACTCAATCGGTCATGGATTCCGGTGAGGGTTTGCCGGAGACTTGGGCCGAACGGACCGCTCACGAGTGTATTCAGGTTTGATTATATGAAATAATTTATAACTCACGAGTGTAATGTAATAACCTCTCGTTTTTTTTCGTGGGCGCAGTCTCAGAAGGATCTGCACAAGAAACACCATAACACTGCCGACGGACGCATTAGAATATGGTTTGGTTTAAGGCAAATTATGAACTCAACCGATCGCTTACTTGTCGAAACGAGAGACGCTGCTAAAGAACTCAATACGGGAATTCATATGGTAAGATCTCAACATACTTTTTTGTGTCTCTTCTCTTACGCGTTTCTTTATAATTAAATAAGGTTAGAACCTATGTAACATGAAAACTTCAACTTCTTAATGTTTTCGTGTTCCGGAAACGTTTCGTGTCAGAAACTCGAAGACACCTGCCGGACACCTTATGGGCCATTTTGCAATTTCTAAAAAGTTAGAAACATGTTTGAATAGCAAATTTTCAAATATTTTTGTTGTTTCCCAGAGATTATTTACATGATTTAGTGATCAATTGCAAATTGATAGTTGATAGTAAAATTTATTTTGAATATGTTTGTTTATATATATATATATATATATATATATATATATATATATATATATATATATATATATATATATAATATATATATTTATATAGAATATTTATAGATGTATCCCTATACCTTTAATATTTACACGTTTCCCCCAAGTTCCCGTATCCCCATTTTCGGAACATGCCGTTTCTCCGTATCTGCTTCTGTGTTTTCCCATATCGTTGTTTCCTTGTCCGTGCTACATAGCTTAGAACTAATTGTAAGCCACGTATTTAAGTTTGATGGTTGATGTATTAATTGATTGATACTTTTGAAAACGTAGCATGTTGCGGAAATACCTTACGAGAACGAACTCGTGGTGGAGAGACAAGGAGTTAATCATGGGACTGTTACGTATCTCGATAAAATCGAGCTGCTGCAGAGCAATTTACTTGCTGCTCATTCGGTTTGGGTCAATGAAGACGAGGTAATGCTTTTAAGACAAATTGATTCTGATTTACGATTAATAAATCATAAACGAACCCGTTTTTTCTCGTATTTTTATTGTCCTTTTGTGTTTCTTTATATTTGCAGATTGGTTTACTTTCAAGATCGGGGGTGAAAGTATCGCATTGTCCAGCTGCTGCAATGCATATGCTCGGATTTGCACCGATAAGAGAAATGATAGATGCTGGTGTTTGCGTCTCTTTAGGGACAGATGGCGCACCGTCGAATAATAGGATGAGCATTGGTAAGTGTGCATTCTCATTTATCTAGAGCTACTTTTTGAGGTTCTTTCGTCTAGTTTCTTGACTCCGAACTTTATATTTTGGAATATTATTTGAAATGGTAATCGGTCACATCATGTTTGATATATATTTATATATATATATATATATATATATGACATTCTTATTTCTGATCTAATTTTAGTTTGTGAGAAATAACTCTGAAAATACCGAGAGAAAAACAAATTCTTCCGAAAATTACACCTATAATATCAAACTTATTATGTATTTTACATTTTAGGTTACTAAAAATCAGAATTTTCCTAATTCCGCAGATTCCGATCCGAAAATGTCCAATTTTGGAACAAACTTTTCTATTCCAATTTCCGAAATTCCGATTTTTTTTTTTTATTCTTCCGATATTTTTGGAACGGAATTGGATTTAGTTTTCATTTTTCCAAAAAAACAATAAAAAATTCCGAAGAGCTAATTTCACATACACTCTCTTATGTTAATCCGATATCTTATTTTCGTTTTTTGTTCATCGTTATGTATTTTCCATGTAGTCGATGAAATGTACCTAGCTTCTCTGATCAACAAAGGTCGAGAAGTCTATAGTAAAGGAACCACAGATCCAACTGCTCTGCCTGCAGAAACCATTCTCGAAATGGCCACAATAAACGGTGCTAAATCTGTGTTATGGGACAAAGAAATAGGTTCACTCGAGGTCGGAAAGAAGGTACAATTGTTTTCTAATTTTTTATTCATTGATTTTTTTAATCATTTTCCATATATACTCGTAATCTTTTAAGTTGTGACGGTATCTTAATTTCTGTAGGCTGACATGATTGTGGTCAATCCTTGTTTGTGGACTATGATGCCCATTCATGATTGGTACTTAACTACGAACGCCCATTCTAACTTTTTTTTTTCTGTTTTAAATTCCGTTTTATATAATACGAAGCCGACATTTTTCGATACTAATTTTGCAGCATCTCAAGCCTCGTTTATTGCATGAGAAGTGAAAATATAACCTCCCTTATGTGCAACGGCCGTTGGATCATGGTAGATAAGAAGATCTTGATCTTGAACGAGGTATTAACGAGCTTTTGTAAAAAATACAGTATAACCTCAATAAATCAATACTCGATTAATTAATAACCTCGCTTAAATAATAGTTTCTTCTAGTCCCGACTCAGTAAAACCTACTAAATTATTAATAAATTAATATTTCGCTAAATTAATAGAATTTTGTTAGTCCCGACTGTATTAATTTATAGATGTTTAACTGTAATAAGGTTTATGTGCAAGGAAGAAATTTAATATTGTTTCTGGCAAACTGTAATTGACAGGAAGAGGTTATAGCAAAGGCTCAGAAGGCTTCTGGCGATCTTTTGAAACGAGCCGGCATTCAGATTCCTACTAGGATGAACTTTTTTTAAATTTTCCGTAAGAATATAATTTTTTTTCCCGTATGTATGTATTAGTGTTCGGATTTGTTATCGGTATAATTGCTTACAATTCAGAGTATGCTATTATGTTTGTTTCTTTTTTTTTTTTGGTAATGAAGGAATCTGCAGCCAATCATATAGGTGAATTGCAGCCAATCATATAGGTGAATTGAGTAAATCTTGCACTCTCGTATAGTAGCTTGCAAACCATACCGAGAGACATGTTTAAAGTTTAGGAGAATATGCGAAAGCCTAAAAGTCATTTTTATATGTAATTTCATTAGCAATACAGATACACGCATTTTGAGTTTTGATACAAGTCCCTCGGTTATTTCATTTTGCAAAAATACCCCCTTATTTTTATCAGCTAGAAGTGTTTGGATACAGTGCGGAGTGTCGAAGTCACAGCCAATTTTCTTTTAATAGTTTGTTGTCAAATTTTCTGTCAATTTTAGAAGATTGTTGTTCATATTCATTTAGCTGTCAATTTCAATTGCTCACTATCAAATTTTGAGGCTATAATCATGAGTACGTTGTCGATTTCCAGCTATTTTTTCACAATTTCGCTTTCAAATTTCAACCATTTTTTTTCTATAATTTTATCGTCGTATAATGTCAAAAGTTTCAATATTCAAAAGCTCACAGACAAATTTTGAAATTCGCTATCAATATTCAGAATTTGTTGCCATATTTGTTCAAATAAATGAAATGCTATTTACGGTTACAAAATTGCAATTTGCGGTTTATAACAAAACCCCCTAAAACTTTTCAAAAAAATCCAAAAATCCCCCAAACTGCAAATAGCAACAAAAAAAAAATCGAAATCAAGCTTGAACAAGGGTTGGGCTTTGATTTTTTGATGTAATTTCGATTTTTTTATGTGTAATATGCATTGGGTAGGTCGATTACGGAACCAATTTCATGTTAAAAAGCCCTACAAATCGATTTGTAGGACTTTTTTTTCGCAAGAGTATGTTGGAACGCCCATCTTGGGCGTTCATTAAAAAAAAAAAATTGCACTCGACGCCCAACTGGGGCGCCTAAATGCAGCTTGCACGCCCAACTTGGGCGTGCACTGCATGAATGGGCACCCAAGTTGGGGTTTTACGCGATTTGGGGGGGGGGGGGGGGGGGGGGGGGTTGGATTTTTTTGTAAAATTTTGAGGTTTTAGAGAGATAAAAGTATTTATTGTTATAAACCGCAAATAGCAAGTCCCTCAAATAATCATTTTGCAGAAGTTGACTATCAATTTTCGTAACTTCGCCAACATATTTATTTTAAAACATTTAATTCTGATATGTTTTGAGAGTGTAAATATATGAAATGTTACAATAAGGAGTGAAAATAGATAAAAGGGCGAATGGTACAAAGGCCCATCATATGGGACTTAAATGCATTTTGGTCCACAAAAAAAACAGTCTTTCAATTAAACTCATCCCAATGTCTTAAGTCTAAAATACCCTCCATAATATAATACTTATCAATTCCACCCATTATGCTCTCACTTCCTTAATATTACACATTGACCCCGAATTTAAACAAATATATCACATTAACCCCCAAATTTTTTTTTGCCAGAAAATAATTTCTTTTCTGAAATATTTTTTTTCCGGCCAGATTCCGGCGTTGACCGCCGGTCTCCGGCGTTGACTTTCATTTTTATTTATTTACTTTATTTTTTTTTTAAACTTTTTTTTTCCTGAAATTTTTTTCCGCCCGGTCAACCACCGTTGACCGCCGGTCTCTGGCGTTGACTTTTTTTTTCTTAGAAAAAAAATATTTTAATTAATATTATTGTCTTGGCTACTAAATTACTATCTCAGACAGTAATATTACTGTTTGGGACAGTAATATTATGAATATTATTTTCCCGAATGGTAATATTATTAATATTATTGTCTAAGACAGTTAAATTACTGTTGGAGACAGTAATTTAGCATCCAAGGCAGTAATATTAATTAAAATAATTTTTTTAAGAAAAAAAAAGTCAATTAACAGTTGAATTACTGTCTCCGACAGTTAAATAACTGCTGGAGACAGTAATTTAGCAACGGATACAGTAATATTAATTAAAAGTATTTTTTTTAAGAATAAAAAAGTTAATTAACAGTTAAATTATTGTCTCCGACAGTTAAATAACTGCTAGAGACAGTAATTTAGCAACGAATACAGTAATATTAATTAAAATATTTTTGAAGAAAAAAAAAAAGAAAGAGTCAATTAACAGTTAAATAACTGCCGGATACAGTAATTTAGCAGCCAAGACAGTAATATTAATTAAAATATTTTTTTAAGAAAAAAAAAAGTCAACGCCAGAGACCCGGCGGTCAACGGCAGTTGACTGGCCGGAAAAAAATTTCAGGAAAAAAAAAGTTTTTCAAAAAAAAAAAAAAAAAAAAAGTCAACGTCGGAGACCGGCGGTCTACGGTGGTGGCGGGTCAAAATTGGGGTCAAAATTGAAATTAGGGTTAAATTGGTTAATTGATGAAATTGGGCTAAATTGTGCTGTAAATCATGAAATTAGGATTGAATTGGGGGTCAATGAATTGGGGGTAATTTTGGTATATATAAAAGGATTTTCCTTATTTGCAAATAAGTTTGAATTGGTTGGATTTATTTGAAAGACAAAAAAGTTGGATGTCCCTCTTTTAATTAAGTGCCCCTTGTCATGGGCCTATTTGCCATTACCCCTAGATAAAAACCTAATTATCCACTAACTTATATTTTTATGAATAGTCTAATTCGCGGAATTGAAATTCGATTTTTTTAAAAGTTATTATGATTTCAAATACTACCATAAATCGAACAAAAGTGTTTTTCAAGGATTAAACAACGTCGAATCGAAAAAATCCCAGCAATGTTGTTGAGTTTTTCGTAATTAACCGGTTAGATATAGAAAAAAGTTTGGTTCATATATTGTCCTCCTTTGCATGTTTTGATAAAATTTGAGGGTTTTTGGAGAAGATGAAATGGGTGTGTCAAGGTGAGAAAATGAATTTTGTTGTTGTGGTCTTGTTCAAAGAATTTTGGTGGGTTTTGTGATTGTGTGTTTTTATTTTAGTAAGGATATAATAGTCTTTTTGTAATTTGTTTGGTGAAGAATTAGGCGACGACTATATGCAATCGCAAAATTTACTTAGGGCAAAACCAAATTAAATTTTATACCAAATTAAGTGCTAAAAGACTATAATAACCTTAGTAAAATACACAAAATAAAACATAATTCTATCAATCACTCTTGCAAGACCAAATTTAAAAAAAAAATTTGAAAAACAGGAGGAAGGAAATAAGAGGACCACTTGCAGATTTGCCGTCGTCGCCATCGCCGTCGCTGATGAAGTCGACCATCGTCACCGTCGCCCGGGTCGGACCCAAGGTCTGCCTTAGGGGGGCCCGCCCCTGCAGAAAAAAGAAAAATTACCTATTTTTTATTAGTTTTTTTAAATTTTTATGTTATTTATCTATTAATTTATACCATTTAGCCCTCCCAAAGTTCAAATTTAGTACCATTTTAGTCCAAAAAAATTCTACCCCCCTCACCCAATACTCCCTGGGTCCGCCCCTGGCCGTCGCCTTTACAGTCGACAGTCGCCACAACTCCCGCCGCCTGCAACAGCTACCGCCACAATCCCCGCCGCCACAAGCACGAAAAGCTAGTAAGGAATTACTTTTTGAATTAATATTTTTTTTTGAGAAATAAAATGGGATAAACATGATTTTGTTGTTAGAATAATGAATACAAGTTCATTTAGAACATAGTTGATGAGTTTAGGGTTAGATTTCACCACCATTGTTGAATGAGTTGTGGTTTTAAACATATCGACCTGTACTTGTCGATTTTTTTGTAAAATTTCAACACGCTGGTGTCGAATTTTTCACTAAATTTCGACAATAAGTTATTGTCGATTATTTGCACTTTTTCCGATATTTTTGTGTCGATATTTTGTTCAAAATTCGATATCAATTTGTCGATTTTTAGCAATTAAAACGACATGCTGGCGTCGATTTTTTCAGAAACTGAAAAATTCGACTCTATAATGTCATTTTTATTGCTAAATATCGACCTGTAAACGTCGAATTTTTGTGTACAGGAAATTATTTTCGAAAAACGAGAAAAACGATCACAAAGCTAAAAAAGTACAATATTTCTTATCTCATTGTGTTCTTCGACCTTAGAATATCATATTGATGTCTTTTGTGTCCATAATGTCCTCATTTGCAAGTTTTAGTAAGATTTGAGGATTTTGTTTGATGAAGGTGTTTGGAGAATATGAAAGAGTTTCTTTGGAGAAAATGTGTAGAATGGGTATGAAGAAGAAGAGGTTGAGTTTTGTTTGTGAAATGAGTTTCGTCTTGTTTTTCATATATATATATATATATATATATATATATATATATATATATATATATATATATATATATATATATATATATATATATTTTGTCTTGCCAATAGCAATTAGGTCTAACTTTGATTAATAATATCAAAATTAATATTGAGGTTATATTTGTAAATTTCAGTCTTGCTCTTAGTAAATTTATTTATATTTCGGTCATGTATCAAGTAAGGTCTAGCCCTTAGAAATTTTCAGATTGCAAATATTAACTGCCGGAGAATTAACATTGGTCTTCCTCTAAGCAATTTGCGGGATTTCAGATTGTCTTCGCCTTTTTGATTTCTTTGAAAACTATGAACTAAACACAACTCACTCGAAAAAAATAAGAATCATTATAATTTCTAGATCGTAATTATTTGAGACCAAATATTGGTTAATCATGTCTCATAAAGGATAATCTAGCGATTGGAACAAGTGAGCCTCTATCGATTGATCAAAGTTCGAATCCCCTACCTACGGTCATTAGATCGAAGTTGTCACACATGATTAGCCTAGTGTAATTTACATCTCTCGTATGATTTGCAAACTATTATACGAGGGTATAGTATATCTATATGATTGACTTCAGGTTTCTTTATTTCGAAAAATATATATTGATTAATCATGCTACTTTTATTAGCTACGAATGAATGCAAAATTTCATCAACTCTTTCATATTGTAATTCTTGACTTTACTTTTTGGACCATTTATTTCTTTTTTCAGACTTGAAGAAACATATTTTTCACGTTATATGAAGGGTTAGGTCATTTATAAACAAATATTTTTGTTACCATTTAATCCTCGTGTCCTTTTTTAGTTTTTATTAAGCTTCTCCTAATGAATAAAACATTTTAACAGCTATTTTTCATCGACTATGTATAATATTTTAATAGCTTGAATTGGTCTAAATAATCATAAAACGGCGGAAACTTTAACTTCTTAACGTTATCTCATTTGGTACACGTTTTGTATCCGACACTCGAAAATACTTGCAGCCTACCGGACATCTTGTCATTTGCAATTTTTAATAGTTTAGAAACATGCTTGAGTAAGTTTTAAAATATTTTTATTAATTCCCTAATTATTTGCATGATGTAATATTCAAATTAACAATTGATAGTAAAATAATTTTTTTAATATATTTGTATGAAAATATGTAAATGGTTTACATAAATAAAAGCTCATATATATTTATATAGCATATCTATAAATATATCCCTATACTTTAATATTTACACATTTCTCTCTAGCCCCGTATCCCCGTTTCTTGATATCCTGTTTCTCCGCGTCCGTTTCTCTCCTTCGATCCTACACCCGGTGAAAAACATCGGGTGGGTATTCTGCTGCCACGTGTTCTTTTTTTTTTTTTTTTTTTTTTCTACAACCCCTAAATGTAAACCCTAGCGGGGAATCTATTATAAAATATAAAAAAGAGACGTGGCAGCAGAAGACCCACCCGGTGTTTTTCACCGGGTGTAGGGTCGAACAAATCTTCCACGTATCATCGTTTTTTTGTCCTATTTAAAAAAAAATAAAAAACAATTGAATGTAAATGTATTATTTTTTTAATTATAATCTCCGTTAAGAAACCCAAATTAGCGCACTTATCAAATTTCGCTACTTTCACGCAGAACAGAAGACTCCACAAGTATCCAGAATCCATCCGTAACGTTAGTGAAATTGACCAAAAAGCCCCTATAGTACCCCAAAAATATCTCCCCGAACCTTCCAGAAATTTCAAAATTCCCCCCTTTCTTCTTCCCCTCTTCAAACCCTTATTCCAACTTCCCCCCTATAAAATCTCCCTCTTATTCGTAAACTCAAATCAATAACCAGACGCAAAAAAAACCAAAAAAAAAAAACTTTTTTATTCATCTTCACAAACCCTGCAAAACACACATAAACACACACTTTTTTCTCACACAGTAAGAATTTTGATATGGAGAATCCGTTCTTCGCTAACCGCCGTTTTTACCAACAACCGGATCACACCCGCCGTCCTTTTTCCCGCAACCCTTCGTTCCGTGGAGTGCCCGTTTACCCGACCCGAGAAACCCCTCAACCCGCCCGACCCGTTCAGCGCCCGTCGGAGCCGAAAGTTGTTCGGATTCCGGTTCAGTTCGTCGGATCTGAGAAACCGGACCGGCGGGTTTCCGCCTTGAAGATACAGAAGGTTTTCAGGGGCTTTTTGGTCCGGAAATATTTGAGGAAGATCAAGGATATCAAGTTACAGGTGGACGAGATTGAAGGAAAGCTGTCGAACGGCGAAATCGTGGAGTTGGTGAGAAGGAATGAGAAGGAGCGGCTGAGATTGAACGAGGGTTTGATGTCTCTGCTGATTAAGCTGGATTCGATTAGCGGCCTCGATTTCGGGGTTAGGGTTTGCAGGAAAGCCGTGATTCGGAAGGCGATCGCGTTGCAGGAGAGGCTAGATGAAATTGTTGCCCTCGATTTCGAGGGTAATGGTGAGAGCGGTGGTCCGATTGAAAATTCTGAAATTGGGGTTTCTATGGAGATTGACGACGAAAAATTGGGAAATTTGGAGGGTTCTGTTGGCGATCAAGAGGATTGTGGAGATGATGATGTGATTGATGTTGGGGTTGATTGTGAGGTGAAAGTGGGGGGAGTCGTTTGTGTTGATGAGAATCTCGATTCGGTTGAAGAGAGTGCGGAGTGCGTGAAGGAGAGATTTAGTGAGAGAGATGAGAGAGAGAAGGCTAATGGTGGAAACGACGATAGTACTAGAAATAGGGAGATGATGGAGAAGTTGATGGAGGACAACGAGAAGATGATGAAATTGATGGTGCAGTTGCTCGAGAAAAACGAGTCCCAGACGAAAGTGCTGAACGGGCTGACGCACAGAGTTGAGTTGTTGGAGAAGGCTTTCTTGTGCGAAAAGCTGAGGAAGAAGAAGAAGAAGATGGCAAAGGGTGGTGCTGCTTGTAGAGAGGAATGACATGTTTTTTTTTTTTTTTTTGATTCAATCACTCTTCTTGTTCTTGTTTTATATTTATTTAAATTCTTTTTTAGGCTTGGTTAATTCCGACTTTCGAATTTTGATATGAATCGGAGTTTGTTTGTTTCTCTTGAACATGTGGACTTTAGTCGTTCGTTGTAAACGAATCTCGAACTTTTGGACATTTGTTCCACATTATACACATGATAGTATCATAGTACCGTCGTCTGGTTAATCAAGAAGCGAAATTGCTAGCGTGTCTGTTGATCATTTAACACAGTTGGTGTTTGTTTAGTAATTTGTTTGATCAAATTATCGACTACGAGTTGTAGTCGAGCCTCTTGATGCGCCTAATGTTATTGTTGAACTCATTTTCGTACATTCGATTTCGATTTCTACGTTGTGATACTCTATGTACATGTACTTCTTTCCCCCCAAACGGTCAACCCTTGAATCTCTAATATGATTAGCTATATGATATAATATAATATATAAACATGCATTGTTGACTTTATTAGTTGGCTTTTTTTTTTTTTTTACTTTATTACATAGCATTCTGGTTGCATTGACAAGTAGTTCTAAAAAAAATGCATGAATTTTGAGAATTAAAACTATGGAAAGCATTTTAAATCCAAATTTTTTGGGTTGAAAATGAAATTATAGAATTTCAAGAATTTAAAAATATTATCCAGAATAGAGATATTCATAAAATTTGGGTGTTGTTTGTAGGCTGAGAACAAATTGCAAAATTCCATAAATTTAAAAGGAAATTATAAATTATTTTCCTAATATATTTTTTTTTTTTCCAAAATTTTTTGGCGAAATTTTTAGGTTATGGAAAATAAAATTGGGGAAGAAACATGAAAAAAACATTGGGAGTAAATTGAGCACAGGAGAGAAAGAAAGAGAAACACCTTTTATACACGACCAGATGAGTATTTTCGTCTGAAATTGTCTGACATCTAGTGCAATGGTCGGTCAACTTTGAAAAAGAACGGATCCGTTTGACGGCAGAGACTGCGACAGTTGTGATAGTATATGGGGGCAATGTATTTAACCCAAATTTATTTCATGTATTTAGCTTTGAAAAAGGTGTACCTGAAAATTACTTACCCCTTTTCCAACCAACAGTTCCATATTTGTTTCTGAGAGTTTATCGGATATCTTTTGTTCTTCAATGAGCAAATGACCTTGATGCCACGGGTGGGCTCCTAAAGTTTAGGGTCCTTAAGGTAAAATGAAAACTCATGAAGCCCTCTATGCTAAATTTATTTTAATTGGAATTTTCTATAATACGTTCGTGTTATTTTAAGGTCCGTAAACTGTCACAATTTTGGATATTTCAATTTAGAGCAACTCCAATGGGTTATCAAATAGAGTATTCAAACATGGGGTTGTCTAGGGTCCGAGAGAGTTGTACTTCTCGGACCATAACCAACCAATAAAATTGCGCCATGTAGGATTAGTACGTACCCAGTAAAAAAAAGTACGATACCTACATTATATGTAAAATTACATAAAAACCCTTAAAAATAAATCTTAATTTGAATTAATAATTGATAACTAAAACTTGATTACAAATAAATAATTATCATAAATTAGTAACCTAAAATAGTAAAAGAAGAACTCTGCGTGCATCCCTGTAAAAAATTCTCCCTCTCTCACCGTTGTTCTTCCGGCCGTCGATTTAGGTTTTGTCAACATCTATTCTTCGGGCAATTTTGTAGCCATTTGTAAATTATATCTCATAATGGTACCCTTTCCTCGGATCTTCATTTGTATTCTGCATAAAGTCCCTTTTCTTTCTTTTCGTTTTTGAAGTATCAAGTATTTTTTTTTTTTTTTTTGATATTGGTTAAATGTTTTCAATGGGCATTCAAGGTTGCCTGCAGTTTATAAGGTGTACCCAAATTGCGGAGAAATCGTGTGACCAATTTGACATGGCTTTTGAAGTGAGTTATAAAATATCTTCTTTGGAGTTTTGATTTACCCATATTCAAATATAAACATTTTCTGAATTATATGACCACTTTGGCCAAGCCATATTTCTAGATGTTCGATAAAATGTCTATTTGAGATTTCTTCTATTAAGTTTTGTATTATGTGTTCCTCTTTTATGTTCTGAACACTGTACTTTTGCAATATTGGTTTGAAATTGCTGCATTTTTACAACTTGTGAGTATTTAAGCATGTCTATTGAATGTACAATAACTGTGTTTGTTGTATATCAATTATACAAGAGTGAGTATTTTTTTTTTTTTTTTCCGTTTGTCATGTTACATGAAAGTTCGTTCTTGTAGATTGGAAATTCACCCACCATCATTTTATGGGCAAAACTCTTAAAAGTAAGGAAGTCGTAAAACAAGATTCATGGCCTGAAAATAGAAGCGTTGTGTACGGCCTGGGTGAGCCCATCAATAGTCCAGAGGTTCTCTAAAGATTATTTTTGTTAAAGTCTTCAGGAATATGCTTCTGCTATTTTAGAAGCAGTTTGATTTGTATGCAATACATGTAAAATCTTGCTGCTGCATGTATGAAATGATCAGTTACTGATTTCATAATCAATTACAACTTCTGCAAATGTTAAAAATGCACTCAATCTCTCTCACTCTCACACATTTGTTTAATCACCTTGGAGCCCCACACAGATTAGTAGTCTCGAAAACAAGGTTGTCCATAATAAACACAGACAGAGTGAGATAATCGATTTCGATCCGCAGTTTCACCCGTGCGGTGCCCTGTGGGGCCACTGGAATTCTCCAGTTCCGCTCCGTTATTTTACTATTGTTGTTCGTGTCCAAAGGAACCCTCGAACCGTGAAACAACCGAATCTGCATATTCGACTGACTATCGAAGCAAGTGGTCAGAAACCGCTCTGTCTTTGCCGGAATCACCGTCTTCTCCGGGATCAAAACCTCCACCGACCCTCCTCCTCCGGTCTTGATTCCGATGTTCGCATGCATGAAATCAAGAAACCTTATTTTCGCAAGCCGCAGGAGACGGTGCATACATGTTATATGCAGAGAAAGTGGTTGTTCATTTTTTTTCCCTCTATCGATATTTACTCCCAGCACTTCTGTTTGGTTTTTAAAAGACGGATCTTACAATTTGCATTTTTTGCAAGATTGACAAATTGTTAATCACTATCAAGCTCTTAACGTTAAGTCGCTTGGCATTAAGAAGAAATAGAAGAGTCTATAATAGGGAAACCCCTATACGAAAATATAGAAGAGGTAACAAATTAACATGAATAAAATCATTCCAACTACAATGTTTGAACTCCCAAGGCCAAAGAAACCAAAATTTCTGGAACACTAATGAAAAAAGTGGCATTAAGGATATCAGGTTCCAAAATGACTTCATCCATTTTAGCTTCCAAAGATCTCAGCAACTAACGATTGGTGCAGTGATGCTCTTGTGCATGGGCGTAGACAATGGAACCTTTATAGTTGTGAATTAAGAAAGCTCAATCGGCCATTTTTTGCAAGGGAGTTTTCCATTTTATAGGTGACCTGCAAGAATGGAGAAATAGAACCATGAGTGCCACAGTTACGTTTAGACCAAAAAGAACCACTTTCTCTACGAAATTTCTGAAAATATTTGGTGTTCAATATATATTCTTATCTAAATATATACAATTGTGCAGCCTCGGTTCTTCTGAGTTATAGGCTTACTAAATTCATACTATTAGAACAAGGAAAAACTAAATTCATACTATTAGAACTGACAAAATAAAATCTACAATCAACCGTATGATCATACCCAAACCTTATACCGGTGTCGTTCCTCCTTTCTCTAGGCCTCTCAAACTTCTGTTCTTTTATATCGCACAAAGTATTTCACTTCAGTTCTTTTATATCGCACAAAGTATTTCACTACTTGACGAGCCTTGAGAGAGGTTCTCATGAGAAGTGTGTTCTGCCAAGGGGAGCTCTAAGGGCAAACTGGTCAAAAGTCAGACATTATCCACCAACCTTCTCGATCCTACTCCTTTCTGTTTCAGCAAACCTCGGAGCACTTCGAATCCTAAGTGCATTACAGAAACATAATCGAATTTTACTAGTCCATGTTCAGACTATTTTCAGAACAACGTTTAAAAAAGTTTTCACCTTAAACTTGAAAAAATATAATATTTGGCTTCAAAATTGGCATCTGTTTGATTCAATTACATTTTCTTGTTAAATAATGTTTTTTTAACAAACAAAATATTCCCACACATTTTTGTTTAGATAATCACAAAAAAATACCATACCTTACCCCTTAGCATCTTTAGCATTTCCAGTCTTTCCTAGTCTGCATATTTTGTTGAGTTACTCAACAAAATGAAGTTCATAAACTCAAGGATCAAATGATATTTCTAAACATAATATATTTACAACTCAAATAACAAACCAGAGATAAAATCAAAATATTGGTCCGACATCATATACAAAACACTTAATTTAAAAAAAAAAATTCTAAATTCGAAAGAAAATGGGGGGATGCAGTAGTACAGGGCGGAAGTACGACACTTGAATCGGTGCCAATATGGAATTAAATCGAACAGGTGCTTATGATTTGGGGTGGACGAACTTGATAAGAATTGCGTACGGTGAATTAGGGTTGATGAGGATTTTGATTTTTTTGGGAAATGTTTAAGAACCCAAGAAGTTCTATTTTCGTTGACGATGCAAATTGATGTAATTTGAATGTGATTATGTTGTGTTTGATTACACACTTTTATATTTTAAATCATTGTTTTGGATATATGATGTTAATTAATTATGATTACTATAATATTTTTAATAGATATTTTAATTTATTAATTTAAGTTTATAAGGCTAATTAAGTAATTTATAAAAAGTACGATGTTTGTACGATGGTGTACGATGTGTTTTTGCTGGGTTCGTACATTAATTTTCGAATTCTTGGTATTGTACTAGGTCGTACTAGGTCGTACAAATTAATGAATGGCTGAGATTAAAATTTAACCATTTTGTACGCATCAGATTAAATATCTTATTGTCCGAGAAGTACAGCCCTCTCGGACCCTAGACAACCCCTTCAAACATTTAACTCTAATTTACATACTTAAAAATAGAAATTTTTAACTCCAATGGAGTTATCAAATGAGGTTTCCATTTTGATAATTCACTTTTTGGGTTGTAAAAATACTTGCTGGAAATTGAGTTATAAAAAATGTAACATCCTAAACATCCAATCAGTAGTTGACACGTGGCAATTACAAATAAAACCATTCATAAACTTTCAATAGATAATTAATTTGATAACCATGGTTGGAGTAGATGAATTTTAAATCAATATTAAAATAATTCTCAAATATCAAATAACACGAACATATTATAGAAAATAACACGAACATATTACAGAAAATAATTCCACTCTAAAACTGTTGACAATGATTACTTTTTAGTTTTACATTTTTAAAACTCTCATGTTGTTCTCACCAAATATCAGAATTGAATCGATGTTTGCTAAAAATTTCAAGATATTATATCAAACGGGTGTTTGGTTAAACTTATAAGCTGCTAAAAAAAACTTATAAGATGTTTAAGAGCTTATAATCCTCTTCCTAAATGTCTTGTAATTTTTTTAAAAAACTTTAAAATTTTAAAAAATAAGCTGCTATAGAGCTTTTAAGATCTTTTTATAAAAAAATATATGTATCTCACTTTTTTATTTAAGATTTTATAATGAGTAAAAATAACTTATATTAAGTTCATTTTCCCAATACTATAAAGATTAATTTTAAGAATAAGGCGAACAGTTTATCGGCTCTTAAAATAGCTTATCTCACGTAAGAGTTTTTTTAGTTGTTTAAAATAAATTTAGCCAAACGGGCTCTTAGCTTAGCTATTAAAAACAACTTATAAGATGTTTAAATGCTTATAAATTCTTCCTAAGTATTTGGTAAACAAAATCAAAAAATAAACTGTTGGAGAACTTAAAAGATCTTTCAAAGTATTTATACCACACCTTTTTAACAGGCAAAATGAAGGTGTTAATCGTAATTTTCATTCAGATTTTATAATTCCTGATTAAATATCACCAATATCGAAAAATAATATACTGTCCTTATGATATACAATTTAATTAATTTTGTTTTACATTTATTGGTTTCTTTTGAAGTCGTTTCCTTTTTCACCTTATCTCGAGCATAGTAGTTAAACTCGCGAGATACCGTGATATATATCGCGAGACGATACGGTCCCAATCAAAACGATACAACTCATAATATGTATCGGTTATGCATAAATATCGTTAAATATCGCGAGATATCGTATCGTATCGCCATATCACGATACGATACGATATGTACGATATTAGTCAAAATATTAAAAAAAATTTAAAATTTAAAAAATTAAAAAAAAAAAGAAAAAGAAAAGAAGAAAACGAAATATTCACATTTTCAGGGTCTGAAAACGAAATTTAATATTATTTAATGTTTTTTTTACACATATTAGATCCAAGAAACTTACACGCCAAGTTTTATATTGATAAGAGAAAATAGAAAAAGACCAAAGTTGGAGTTGATGAAGTTGAAGAGATTGATGAACATGAGGATGTAGACTCTCGTTTGAAATTGGTGGATGCAAAAAATTTAAGTTACATTGATCTTGAAGATTATGAGTGATATATTAGTTTTTTTACAAATTAGAGATCACAAATTGAACTTTGTTGATGTTATTTTTATGAGCAGTTATGACGTATGTCCTATTTATGATATATTTTATGATAAATTATTTTTTTTAAGAAATTAGGAATGAGTAGTTTGATTAAATTTTACATTTTTTTAGTATTTTTATTATGTAGATATATATATATATATATATATATATATATATATATATATATATATATATATATATATATATTATTTTTAATAGTTGATTAAATATCGTACGATACGATACAATACGATACACGGAGGAAAACGATACGCCGATATTTTCCGATTCAATAACCATGATCTCGAAGTTCCAAATGATGATTTTGTAGTTGCTACATTATGTCAAATATAACGAATAGTTCAATCACCCAAATAGATGATTTGTTCGACCCTACACCCGGTGAAAAACACCGGGTGGGTCTTCTGCTGCCACGTGTCTCTTCTTTGTATTTTATAATAGATTCCCCGCTAGGGTTTACCTTTATGGGTTTTAGAAAAATAAAAAAAAGAACACGTGGCAGCAGAAGACCCACCCGGTGTTTTCACCGGGTGTAGGGTCGAAGGAACCCAAATAGATAGTCATCTATACACATAAATACACTTTATTATTATTATTATTATTATTATTATTATTATTATTATTATTATTATTATTATTATTATTATTATTATTATTATTATTATTATTATTATTATTTTATAATTTTGATAAACAATTTAAATTAAACACTGAATGAAATATGAGCAGCAAAATTGACCTTTAACCGATTGTACATCTACAAATTACCAATGGACCGACTCGACTATATGCCAATTTGCATAAACTCCGAATTTCTGTAATAGGTGTGGACTAGAAAAAATTGACCAGGGTCAAGGGTCTTTATCAGAAATAACTATTATATGGGGGTCATTTCATAATTTCCATAAATTCCCCCGAAAAAAAATAAATAACAATTCACGATTATTTGATTTGGCTGTTCTGACCACCCAAACCCTCACCCTCTGTTTTCTCCTTCCTTGCATATTTTCTCTCTCTGCATCTCTCGATTGCTCTCGCAAACCCTAATTCTCGCTCTATCTATATTCAAACATATCTGTATACATCTCCCAATTCGCTTTCGAAATCTGGTTCACTCTGCAATTCTCGTATTGAATCACTTCTCTCTCCTCCTCTCTCTCTCTCTCGTTCTCGTTCTCGGCGGCGTACTTTTATTCTTGTGCTTTTTTCTGTGTGTGTTTCGGTTGAGGTTTGTGATTGGTTGCTGATTTTCTCTGTGATACCGATTTAACCTAATGGCGGAAAGCAAGCTAGATCTCCCGGAGGATCTCATCACATCTAAGCCGTCCGATCAATCGTGGATTCCGAAAGGTAAATTGCTGTTCCTTGATTCAGTGTCGATTTTCTTTTTTTCCTGTTCCTGATTTAGGTTACTTGGTTTGGATTTGGCCGTCTTATGCTTAATTTTTGAACTTGCATATATCGATTGATCTGCCTTTGAGATGTTGCTTTCAATTTGTGACCTAGGGTTTCTAATCAGGTTTTACGCTTCAGATTTAGTTTTTGTTCATGGATTTGAATTCTATAGATTGATTTATTTGGTCTTTTGTGGTTGCAGTTTTTTTTTTTTAATTTCTTATTTCTGGGAATCCGATGGACTTGATATTTTTTTTTTCGATACAACTTTTAATTGAACTACAATTTGAAGTTCAACTGAATCTATGAAGTAGTTTTGTGATGAGTCCATCACTTGAAGCCTTGTTGAGTTTTCAGTTTGGTCTGCCTTACATACCCTTAATGGGAATACTTTTTTTTTTTTTAATTTATTTTTACTTTTAAAAGTTGATTTATTTTTTCTTTTTTGGTTTCAAGCTTCCATGGGAAATGATGAGGACAAGGGGTTGGTGGGTTTACTGGATGAATCCAAAGGTAACTAGGTTTTTCCCAACCACTGTTGTAGTTATGGTGCATTTTGTCGCACATATTATGTATCTTATATACTTGCCTTGCTCTCGTTTGTATTTTTCTGCAGATGGAGCAGTGTCTGAGAGCATCCCATTGTCTCCGCAGTGGCTGTATACCAAGCCAAATGAACCAAAAATGGTAAATTGCATCCAACAAGCATTTTAACTGATTTTGATATCATCATAACTCAAGGATAATCTCCGCTTTTATGGACTTTAAGTTTATTGTTAGATATACTGTAGATATATCGACACTTACAGAGTGAAAATCATGGAAAAATCTTTGTTGAAGATTGATAATTGCAGCACAGCTGGAGTTCGTCAACATTGTGAAGAAGCATTAATATGTTACTTATGTGCATGTCGTTCCTCAAAATTTGATTCATGTTATGAGAAACTGTTTCACGTATCTTTAATCTTTAATAGCAGCAGCATCATATTGTGGGGACAGTTGTCATTGGTAGTGTGAGTTTTCTCGTGCATCATGTCACCCTTACTATGGAGTAATTATACTGAGTTAGAAAACAGATAGTGTGTCCCCCTCCTCCATTCAGATTTTACCATTTCCTTCGTTCCTATTTATTTTGCTTAGGCTTATTATTTATCACCTAAGATATCCCTCTTAAGCAGGATACCCGTGGGCCAAGTTCTCTGTCTCTTGGTAGCTCTGCTGATTTGAATCAGAAGGAGGTATGGCGTGGAGATGCAGCTGAAGAGAAAAAAGATTGGAAAAGGGTTGCTTCAGAACCTGATAATGGTCGCCGCTGGCGTGAAGAAGAAAGGGAAACTGGACTGCTTGGTCGAAGGGACCGCAGGAAGACGGAAAGACGGGTTGACAATGCTCCAGTCAGAGAAACAACTGACAATAGATCCTTACCTGCTGCTGACAGGTGGCTTGATGCAAGTAATCGCAATTCTGGGCATGAAACAAGGCGCGATAGCAAATGGTCTGTAAGGTGGGGTCCTGATGACAAAGAGAAGGATGCTCGGGTGGAGAAGAGGACAGATGTTGAGAAGGAAGAGTCACTTGGTGAAAGCCAATCTGTTGTTTCGAATAGCCGTTCTGTTGCTGAACGTGATTCAGATACTCGTGATAAGTGGAGGCCTAGGCACAGGATGGAGGCAAATCCAGGTGGCCCTGTTTCTTATCGTGCTGCTCCAGGATTTGGGCCCGAAAGGGGACGGGCTGAGGGCTCCAATGTGGGCTTTACTGTAGGGCGTGGCAGATCCAGTGTTTCAGCTGTAAGACCTCCATCTGCAGGTCCAGGTCCAATTGGTGCTGCTCAATATGACAAAAGCGGAGATACTCTTGGAAAACCAAGCCTCTCCGTTGAGAGGTTTGTTTACCCGAGAGGCAAACTACTTGACATATACCGTAAGCAAAAGCTGGATTCATCCTTGGCTCACATGCCCGACAATTTGGAGGAAGTTCCCCCGATAACTCAGTTAGATGTTGTTGAACCTTTAGCTTTTGTTGTTCCTGATGCTGAGCAGGAAGTGAGTTTATCAAACTGACTACCACTTTTTTGTATAAGTTTTGCTTGCTATTACACATGAATGTGGCCTCTGCTCTTAGATTGATGTCTTAGAAACGTAAACTGACTACCGTATTATTGTATAAACTGATCTCCTTATTGCTTACAGGCCACTCTAAATGATATATGGAAGGGTAAACTGATGAGTAGTGAAGCCTCATACAGTTCATTTAAGAAGGGTAGATCCATGGATAATATTTCAGGTAATCACTCTTTAGAAAGAGCCACTAATGTTATCTTTCTCTTAGTTTTCTACTACCTCCTATTATATTATGCTGGTTATATTACTACCCTTTCTTTGTCTTTCTTTCTAGATGTGGGAGACCTTGAATCCACAAATGGAAGACAGGCTTCCCTCTCTGCTGATTTCACCAAGGAGATACCAAATGACCTTCAGAAAGCTTCAGTGGATTTTCATGAAGCTAGTGCTGACAGCATCTTCTACAATAATATACTAAATACAGGTTTCTTAAATGGCAGAAATATACTTTTCTTTCAAATGTTATTTAGAAAGAGTTTTCAATTTTAACAACTAAAGGGATTTTTTTACTCCGGCTTCAGAAAGAAATGCTGACCGTGAAGGAAAGTATGAAGTTTCCGATGCGATGAATGGAAGAGAACTGGAAATTGGTAGTTTACAAGCTCTAAAGGGTGCACAGTTTGATGCCTTTAAACTGAATGTTGCAGATTCTGCTGTTAACCAGTTTGGCAGCGTGAAAACTGCCCCATCATTTGTTGTTACAAGCAAACTTCCTGATGAGTCAAACTCCCTTTTTGCCATGCCAACATCAGGGCAGTATTGGGAAGGCCGGCATCATGAGATTGAAAGCAGAGGCAATGAATATCAGTTAGACAGACGAATTCCTGCAGAGGAAATGAGTTTGTTCTATCAGGATCCTCAAGGGGAAATCCAGGGACCGTTTCTTGGAGTGGACATCATATCATGGTTTGATCAAGGGTTTTTCGGGACTGATCTACCTGTCCGCTTAGAAGATGCTCCTGACGAGTCACCCTTTCATGAATTGGGAGATGTTATGCCTCACTTGAAATTTCGACATGAATATGATAGTGGAACTGATTTAAATTCCAATCTAGAAAAATCAATTGCAATGGAGGGTATATCAGAACCAAGCTTACAATCTGGTGTTCCTGTTCCTCAATCTATGCCCTCTAATGCAGCTGAGCGCTCAGGCTGGCACTTGTCTGATTTTGATTCTCTCTCTGCACATAATGTTCAGTCAAAAGCATCTGAACATCAACGTAATATGTCACAACACATGTACTCTCAAGGAGAAGATTTCCGTGATTTTGGTGCCCAAGACGAAGGTTTGCTTCTAGTTACCATTGCTCAATGATTTTTACCATTTAAAAGTTACGTTTATGTCTAATTCTGTTACTTGTCTCTCTCTTTTCGAACAGAAATCGTGTTTCCTGGGAGACCTGGAAGTGGTGGTTCTGCTATGGGGAAGATTCCCAGAGGATATGGTGAACCCTCTACAAATACTGGCACCCAGTCTTACATGACTAATGAAATGACTGAGTTTGGTGTCCCTAATCAGAAAGATGGTAAGTTGCATCCTCTTGGTTTATTGTGGTCTGAGCTTGAAAGTACATATGGTAGGAATGATCAGACACTTCCGTTTGGTGGAGTTGCACAAGAGAAACTTGTGAACCCTCTATCTGGAAGGCATGCCTCTTTTGGTGCAATGGCTGATCAAACTCATGCTCCTGAGACATGGAATGATGTTTATGGAAGCAACTCACTTTCCGAATCCAACTTGTATCGAGATGGCATGGATGCCCGCCATTCTTCAAGAATGGACCAAGACTTTAACCATTTTGATTTAGTAGATAAGCTGCCTCAGCAACTTCAGCAGCAGCAGCATATTCAGGCACATAACATGATGTCACCTCATAATACGCACTTGAATGAAGCGATACTACATGCGGGTCCAAGTTCAAAATTGATGCACCACAAACAGCTAGCCAATCAAACGGGGCAAGATGTGGAACACATTTTGGCGCTCCAGATGCAGCAGCAGAGGCAACTGCAAATTCAACAACAGCAGCAGCAGATAGAACAGCAACAGCAATTCCATCAACAGCAAATGTTGAAAGAGCAACAGCAGCAGTCTCAGGCCAGGCAGATCCTTCTTGAGCAGCTTTTGCAGAGCCAAATGCGCGAGTCTGGTCGTGGACAGTCACGTATTGACGCTCTTAGATCGAACGCTGCTCTTGAACAGGTCATACTGAAGCAACAAATCCTAAATGATCTGCAACAACGTTCCCAATTTCCTTCGAGGCATTCTGACCCATCTCTCGAGCAGTTGGTTCAAGCAAAATATGGTCAAATGCCTCATCAAGCGCATCAAAATGATTTACTAGAACTCTTATCCCGTGGAAGGCATGGACAAATCCACCCCCTTGAACAACAGATTCTTCAGCAAGATCAGCTGCATGGTAGGCAGTTGGGGCTGAGGCAGCGATTGGAGATGGAAGAAGAAAGGCAACTGAATCCTGGTTGGCCGCATGACGAAGCTAGTCACTTCCACAGAAATCCCGCTTCTCATAGAGCTATTTCTGCTGGATTCGGCCCTATGGATTTTTATTCGCAACAAAAACCGCCTTTGGAGGACCATCTCCGCCACCTCGATCGCAATCTTTCAGTACAAGATAGACTTCAACAACTTGGTCATTATGACCCTGGTATGTTGCCCTTTGAGCGCTCAATGTCGTTGCCTGGTGGTGGCGCTGGGGTAAATCGTGATGTGAATTCCATGGCCCGTGCACAAGGTTTAGAAATGCAGGAGCAGATTGCACGGATGCACCATGGTGGTCAAGTTGGTGGTGGTTTTTCATCTGGTGTTCATTCCCACCCTTTAATTCCGAATCAGTTCCATGGTTCACGCTTGGACTCAGTGGAAGGTCATTTGCCTGAGAATAATAGTCAGTTATCAAATGACTGGATGGAGTCTAGGATTCAACAGCTACATCTTCACAATGAGAGGCAGAGAAGGGAATTGGAAGCCAAGAGGAATACCGAAGATCCTAGTTTGTGGATGTCGGCTGGAGCACATGACGACAGTTCAAAGCGTTTGCTGATGGAACTGCTGCATCAGAAATCTGGCCAACAATCGAACGAACAGTTTGATGTAACTAATGGAACACCTCATGAGAGAAGGCCACCGTCAGGTCATTATTCTGGGACAAACATGATTCCGAACCATCCATTTGGTGGGCTTTCGGATCAAGAGTCGGGTTTCAACAACTCATTCAATGTTGGGTCTTATGGTTCTGATTCTGGTGTACCACCACCTCAGAATCGACTCTCTGAGGGGATAACCAATGTTATGGAAATTGGTGGATTCCCTTATAGATCTAATGCTGGACCATTAGTTGATGGCAAGCCATTTGTTTCGGACATTGATGAGAACTCTCAGGTAATCCCTGATAATTCTAGCATGAAAAATAAGGCAGCCAAAAAACTAACTCTGTCTAATGTGGAAGAAAACAAAAGAGTGCTCATAAATGAAGGTAACATTCAGGGAATAATTTCAGAGGCCCAAGAAGGCGTAGCTGGCATGGTGTCTGTTGAAAGAGGGGAGATGCCGGTCACTGTCCTTAGCAGGAATAAGTCTGGATCTGCTGGTAATGTTTTTACTTTCCTCGTTTATTTTTCTTTTCTTTGACTTTGATTTTTCAATGACTAACATGCTCTGGATAATGATCAGTTTTTCACAATGAGAAGATTGGATCAGGCGATTCTCTATTGGAGGATGCTTCTAAGGATAGGTAACAAATCTTGGCTAATTTTGTTTGGCTCTGCTCCTATAATTAGCATTTATTGATATTATAATTAATGTAGTCATCTGTTTGGAAGTATACTAGCATCAAATTGAATCATTTACTGACCAACTTGTTGAATATCTGTAAAGCAGCTAAAACAACGTTCCTGATTTCTTGAAGTGTGGTTATGATGGATTTGTAAATAGATTGGAAATCTAGTAGTACCATGACATATCAAATCTATTTCACTCGTCTTTTCTATTTAAAAAGTATATCGTACTTGGGCTCTCTGCTAGATATCAACTCTTTCTCTAAATGTGGTGATTATCATAACTATGCTTGTGTGTGGATAATTTCTTGTTCGTCTGTTTTTCGTTATCCTACGTTTTTATTAATTTCTTACTCGAATTAAAGGTTGCGATCTTCAAGTTCAAAAGGACCAGAAAACGTGTTGCTGAGGCGTCCACCTGTTTCACGAGCTGCATCTTCTCAAGAAGGGTTGTCTGAACTGACTGCTGATCCAGTTGCTAGGGGGAAAAATCTTTCAAATACTCTACCTTCTGAAGGTAAGATCTTTATTCTACTAAATCAATTTGGCAGCTAATGCCTTTTTACTTATTCGATAGATTTTTTCTCATCCGTAGGGGTGAGGAGAGAACAGGGAGGTAATAATGCCGGAAACATGGAAACAACCGGAAGAAGAGACGCTGCGCAGTTTAGAAGAACATCGTCGTGTAATGATGCTGATGTATTGGAGACATCATTCAGTGACATGCTTAAAAGCAATAATACCAAAAAGGCAGCATCGTCATCATCACAAGAAACAACTGGTAATGCGTCGGCAGATTTGTCTTCGGATGGAATGTTGGCTGCTGCTCGGAACAACAAAAAGAAGGGTAAAAAAGGTAGGCAGATTGATCCTGCTCTTCTTGGCTTCAAAGTTACTAGCAATCGAATAATGATGGGCGAAATTCAGCGCATTGAAGATTAATTATAGAAAAGGAAATGCAGTTGTATTGTTCAGCAATCACTGTACAGGGTGGGTTGGGTTTTGTACATTTTTTCTTTTTTTTTTTGCTTAATTAGAGGTTAATTTTTATATTTTCACATGTATTTTTTTCGGGCATCGTGTTGCAGTCCCATTTGTGAGTTTGTAGGGTTAGTTGAATTTGTAGCTTGGCACTTTAGAAGCCAGTCTAGAATAGGTGAACATAACTTTTTTTTTTTGAATATTAGAAATGACAATAAAATGAATAAAATGTAATACTAATTATGTTTTACACTTTATTTGAAGTTGTTTGATTCGTTTCAGTCATTGGATGTTGCTACATCTAGTTGGATACAAGAATTTTTTATATTTCTTTATAAAATAATAGGAATTTGAGAAAAGTTAAGAGGGGCCATGGCCCCCCCTCTTGGCCATATGAAGGCTATGTTTGTTACTAAAAAAAAACACCGTACAAAAGTGGGATTCGAAGCAATAGTTCATTTCACAACTCCGAATTCTCTTCAGCTTCCGTGGTTACTAATGATACGGAATGGGAGCCATAATATGGTGAGGGATGGATATTTACGAAGAAGACCATCGACTGTTGAAGATTTGATAAACGGTTCGACCCATTATCCATTCCTTCTCCGAAGATGATAACTCCACTTGTTCGATTAGTTTAACCACTGCTTCTTTTGCTTCTTTATAGCCACACTCAGGAACCACATACGGAAAATCACTGCATAAGATTTCCAGCATGTTATTAATTATTTGTTCCTTCATCGAAGATTTACTCGTGTTCAAATAGAAGAGAATAAAACGTTGAGTACCTTCCCCACATGACACGGTTAGCACCGTAGCTAGAAACAATTTTTGATAAAACGTCGGACAAATCTTCATACGGATATGGATTTCTCGAAACTCTGAATAGGGCACTTAGTTTTACATATACCTGTCTCGATTTTCATTCATAAGATATGTATTGTATTAAGAGAATTTTTTTACGAATTAATATATATGTCCGGCAAATATTTATTTACCTGTGGAAATCTAGATAGGTGCAGCAGCTTTGAGAATATTTTTTCTTCTTCGTAATTTCTGTAAATCTGAAATAATAAATACATGTGTACGTGTAAATTTACTAAAATTACTAAATTTTACCGATCGGCAGCTTACGTTGGGGGTTTACAGAAACCCAAATGATCAAGTATAACAACTGTAGAAGGAAACTCCGTGCAGAGTTGTTCGATTTCCGATAAATGCAGATCAAGACCCTAGAAAACAAGAATTCCTCCATTTTTAGCATCTTGTAATAAAACGAACATTTTGTAATTCTATATTTTAAAATCGTACGACCTTCATGCACATGAAACCAACTGGTACACCAAGCTCTCCAGCTTTCGCAAACATGGCCTTCCCCACTTCATTTGTCATCTGCAAAAAAAAAAAACAAATAATAATAATAGATAAATGAATAAAAACAGAACAATTAAAATTGTCCATACTTGAAATATTAAGTATATCTTCTCTTTAAATGTTCGTTTCTATGACAAATGAATTGATACCAATTGACCAGACGGCCACAAGTATGGATTGAAGCGCACAGCACGATATCCATCCTGTAACAACGTAATTTAACGTCGTGTGATTTTAACAAAACTCAAAAAAAAAAAAAAAATTAATAAAATGTAAGATATGTTGAGATTCTTTAAAACCTTGGAAACGAGATTTTGAAGGTGTTTGATGCCTGTCCCATCTTCAGCCGGATTCGCAAGGCAACAACCAAGAAACTTCGAAGGGTATTTCTTCAAGACACTGTTTATAGTACATTCATCTCGTGCAAGTCAATTTACACAACTATTGATATCGACAACGAACAGTCAAATTTCCGGTTTAATGAGTATATTTCTGGTGATTTTTTTTTGACAAATCTGAAATAATTTATTGGAGATATTAATATTAAATGATACATTTCACTAACATTTTAAGCTTTTGATTGAGATGGTCATTCAACATGGTATCAGAGCCGGACCAAATGAAAAGGTCCAGAGTTCGAATCCCACTATTAATGATCATAATACAAACGGCAATATTTTTTTGCCTAGTGATATTTACATGAGATTTCAAGTGCATTGGATAAAAAACGACACTTTTGCCTCGTAAAACGGAAACTAGAGAAATTAAAGAAGCGTATTCGGAGAAAGTGACCTTGTTACATAAGAATGATCAAACTTATGATTGATGGGCTGCACTATAAGGGCTCCATCTACACCACCCTCTCTCATGCACTGCATCATATTATAATATCAAATAACTAACAAAATGAACCAGAAAATGCAAACAGAGCTAATTGCAGAAAACAAAAAAAAAAAAAAAAAAAAAAAAACCCTACCAAAAACTGGAAATAGTACACATACCTCAAGCAAGAAATCAACATGACCCGGTAAAGTGGGCTCCTGACCCGGAAAATACGGGTACTCCTTTGCAGCCTTCAACATCCAGTAAAATATAAAAAAATGAGCATTCTTTACAATTTCATGGAGGAAAAAAAAAAAAAACACACACACACACACACAATGAGATTTTACCTGTTGAGGGGAAGCCCATACGTGTAAATGCGAGTCGATGACTTTGGGCGGGTCGGGTCGATTTCCGGTTGACATTTGAGCGGTGCACCGTTGTTGTAATCTAGGGTTTGAATTCGATTTCCCTTTGAATCCGTTAAGCCCAGAAATATTTGAGGAAATGTGAATTGCCAGAGGCTGCAGCGAGTTCAGTTTCACTGCTGCCATTATTTGTTTGTTTATTCCCTCATAAATAAAGTCTCTTTTTTTTTTTGGATCAATCAAATTTCGCCACCGATCTCAATCGGCTCGTGAACTTTTCTATATTCTAAAAGTTCCCCTCAAGTTTCGGCGATTTATAAAACGTACCCCTTTACATTCGGAATTTTGTATTTACAACCCTTATACTATGAACTAGTAATTAAAATTTTGGGGAAATTTGCTAGACACCCCTTATTTTGTACTTATATGGCTAGAGATCATATTTGTTAGATGAATATAGACATATGTCCTTTGATCCAATAAATTAATATAAATAAATTAAAATAATTAGTATATAGACCATAACACCCTCAATTAATAAGAAAACAAATCTTATATATCCTTTCTCTCCAATCTCACGTTACTTTCCCCTATATAATTCCTCATCTCTCTCTCCTTCTGCATCTCTACTCTCTCTCTCTCTCCTTTTTTTTTTTTTTTTTTTTTAATAAAGAAATATTATAGAGATGAAAAAAAAAGGATCTTTTTAGATTATGAGAGGATTTCTTTGTGAAAGAATTAAAGAGGACGACAAACATCCCCTCCCAAAAAAAAAATCAGAAATTCAAAATCCTAGCCAAATTCGCATTGTGTTTTCCGTATGTAGAACTTCCCATCGTTTGTTGTTAGCAATTTCCGTTTGCAGTTGGTTTAATTTCGTTTGTTGTTTGAAGAATTGCGTTTGATGTTGAGATTCGATTCCTCTGGTTTACAATTTGCAAGGTATGTCTTAAGTTACATTTTACAAACATTTTGTTTAATGTTTTTGTTGTTTGCAAATTGTTCTATAAACAATTTTTTGGTTGATGTTTTTAATGATGCTGATTTTTTTTTTTATTTTTTTTTTCAGTTTGCTATTTGCATTTGGCCAAGTCATAGGTAGTTTATTGCTTGCAATTCAATAATGCAAGTTTTGTTGAATGTTTTTCTTCAGTTTGCTGTTTGCATTTGACGAAGTCATAGGTAATTTTTTGTTTGTAATTAGTAATACAAATTATGAATTTTGTTTTTTCAGTTTGTTGTTTGCATTTGGCGAAATCATAGGTATTTTGGTATTTGCAATTCAATAAATATAAAATGTAATTTTCAGTTTGCTATTTGCAGTTCGCGGAGTCATAGACGTCGCAGTTCCCGGATCATAGGCGGTGGTGGGCTGCGATGATGTTTTTAGAGTATGACCGAGTTTGTAAAATAAATTTTATATTTTTGTTATGAATTAATTTATTTGTTTTAGTGTTAATATTTGGAAGAGAGATGTTTGGGAATTTGTTTTGATAGAGAGATTTTTGGGGATTTGATTTGATTTAATTTAGGGTATTTTTGCCATAATAAATATTATTATTTTATTAAAACATTAAATTTTGACTTGGATTTACACACATAAATTATAATATAGAGGGACCTATACCAAATTGCCCCTAAAATTTACCACCATTAACATTGGTTAAATATGATTGGTGTGGAAATTGAACGGAACGGATCGAAAAGAGCCCCTTTCTGGAAAATTTCGGATTCTATTGCCGAAGCAGAAAATGTTTCAATTTCAATCCAAATAATCGGAATCTAAAAACCCATTCAAAATTTGGGAATCCCTAGAAATATTTTAGAGTGTTGAAATTCTTTGAAATTCTTATCATATTTATAATTTTCGGGTATATAGTGATTTTTTTTGAAATATACAAAATTTCTATTGTTTTTTTGGGAAAAAGTTCAATTTAGTTTTTTTAAATCTAATACGATTTATAGCATATTTATCCAAACAATTTTAGTGAGGTTGATCACATATATAACATAAAATAGAATTATATCTAAGAAATTAATCGGAAATGAGATGCGGAACCTTTTAAAATAGGGATGACAATGGGTCCGTATTAGGTAGGATTTGGATTCAAAACTGAAACGGTTGGGAGTGGGTTTTGGTCTTCTAATCGATTTTGGGCGGGTAATGCACTTTTCCTCTCTGTATGACATTAGCTTTGCGCTAAATATTCTTCCTCTCTTAATGACATTAGTTTCAAGCTAACTTTTCTTCCTCTACTAATAGCATTATTTTCGACATAAGCATTCTTCCTCTCGTTGTGATATTAGCTTCGAACTAAGTTTCGATTGACGATTTATATTTTCCTCTATAATTAAACTTCTTGTTTAGAAGTTATAACTTACGGGGATATCAAGTTGTCTTGTTTAGAGTAGTAAATTCTATTCAATCAAATATATGATTGTTAAATTATCATACTATAGTGGAGATTGATGCCAACATTTTCAAATGTTTGGGGTGTAGCTACCAATGGCCATAGTCTATGGGATGTGAATGTCAAAAATTTAATATCTAGGATTTGAATGCTAAATTGTCATAGTTTGAGGAGGTGAATGTAAATTACACTTATTGAACTTTTATGTTTGATTAATTTGAAAAGCTATTCATAGAACGTTTTTTATTGGCTTGCAGTGCGATTTATTTCATTTGTAATTTTCCAATAAGAAAATCTCAACTCTCACAAAAATCTCACAACTTTCGTGATATAGTGCACAAAATGCAGTGACTAAATTCGTCTATGAATGCACGAAATCTATGTGTTTATCATCAATACAGAGCACGAAGAACGAAAATGGGGGCTTTGATGATTTCTTTCGTTTCGTGCAGTAGTACACGAAAATGAAGGCTTATGTTTCATGTAATACTGCACGAAATCACTATTTTTTTTATTATTATTTAACCAACTTATTTGTTAACAGTCAAATAAATACAAGAGAGTTTAATGACAATAAATTCAAATAAATATTCTTAAACTCAAGTACTAATACAAATTGAACCAAAATTCAAATACAAATACAAATTACAATAAATAATATTTTATAAACTACCGATCATACTTTAATTGTTCGTACACGTGTAGTCCTAAGATTTTTAGCTCTATGATGTACCCATGCCAGACATATAGGTGGTAGAGGACTATTTGCGACTAAAGACGACTAAATTAACAAGCATGAAATGACTGTGGTGCAATGTCACAACAATCATACATGATAATTGGCCATTGTCAAACAGAGGAAGGTAAGTCATACTCTCCACTTGGGTCAAAAGTACCACCAATGCATTGTATTTGGTAGAAATGGCCAAGCCCATTTTATTCACGCCCATCCAATATGCTTGTGGACAAGGATATGAGGGTCAGTCGCTCTTGCATATCACCTCAACATATGCAATACTGCCAAAAATCGACGTGTACGTATCAGCATGCTCGTATAAATCAATAAGCAACTCCCTTTTAACTTGAGGCCATCTTTCTTGATTCATGTACATGGCTTGAGCAATGCACCAGTACCCACAATTTTCATCCACCATCACGTTGACATAATCTTGAATAAGACGGACCATAAATTTAGGCACGAACAAGGGCGGACCCAAACCCTACTGGTAGGGAAGGCTAATTTTTTTTTTTTTTTTTTTTTTTTTTTTTTTTTTTTTGTGTGGGGATATTGGATAAAATTAACAGAGAATTAATATTATAAAATAAAAAAGCATTAAAAAAATTACCAATTTTTTTTCCCGCAGAGGCGGGGGCCCCATCAAGTCACAAGGTGGTTCCGTCCCTGGGCACGAAAGAATAGAAGTCGATTCATTCATGTGCAAATATTGGAGGGGTATCATATTCTTGTGTATAGGAATACGAGAACAACGAATTTTCATCTTCGATTGAAGTGTTCCATCAGTGGTTTTATCAATCTTTGCTGGAAGGAGGTTTTGTGACCCTTAGAACCACAAGACGACTTAATTGTCACCGAATCAATATGATACTGTCATCCGTAAGGGCCTCTCTTTGTCGAGTTATTCTTTGTTCGTCCTTTGGTCTTAACAAATGATGACTCGGAATGATGAGTCGTTAACTAATGAACGATGCCACGCAATGAGGCCACAACATTTATCTTGCTCATGTAATTCATTTTCTTCAACTCATAATTCAGGTCATCAATTTGTTTATCCACAACTGCCTCACGGTTCGTTTGATATTCAGATAGCTCCGAAGGTTCAACTGCCATGATATTCCAAAACGGATGTAAGTCTGAAATGATGAACGTATCATTATCATTCATTTTCTGCACAATTTGGCACACACAAGGAAGCCAATGAGTATTCTAAAGATAGCGGGTGCAACTACTTGGATCTTGTACCCCGGGGACTTCATCTCTTGATCCAATTTTTCCAATGACAGATTCGTGAAGTAACAAATCAAACCCTGAAAGCACGACTGCGCTGCAGTATGCTTCCTTATCTTGGATGATAAGGCGAATCACACTTCAATTGACTAATTTGGGTTTGAACTTGGTCTCGAAGTTTGCCTGGCACATTATCAACACCTCCGAGCGAAGAATTTAACCAACCCTTTGCTAAAGAATGAGCACTCTTCATCTTCTCCGTTTACAACAACAATCAAATTATAATATTTATATTACTTTTATAGAATATATTTTATCGTTTAAATAACTGCAACATGTAATACCTGTTGGCGCTCGTGTTGCCAAAATGATACACATTGCGAGTATAGGTTCGAACAAACTTCTCATTGTATATCAACAACGTATCATTCAATTATTGTATCAGTCTGGGGTATATATCCTGCATACGTCCAACAATTTCATCGTAATTGTACATATACTCTTCTTCGGTTTCTGATTTTCCCATCTTAGCTCACACTCACGTTGAAATATAAGACCTTGGTCTTTGTTGCCTCCCATACATTTCATCGCATTTGCCTAAACATTTCTGTTTATATGTAAACAACATGTAATACGAAACGGGAAAGACCTTTGGCAGTGCTTTCAAAAGAGTCAACTCCTGATCTGTCAGGATCGTATCAGGTTCAACACCATCTAACAACTCTCTCAAACAATTCAATGTCCACTCATAGGTGTCTGCATCTTCATGCGACATAAATGAAAAATAATCGTGAAATTGTTGCTAACTAGAGTAATCCCAATTATTTCCAAAATAGGCATTACATCCTACATGAAACAATTTTATACATTTAAACAATAAATTATAATACTACAATTAAAATTTAAACAATCATAGAAGCTTACTTACTTATTATTTTTCTATGTGCAGCCCATCATATAACATACGAGAAAAGCCGTAGCGTAGCGCTTCGGAGCATGCAAACATAACATTTGTCATTGTGTTACTCGTTTCACTATCGACGCGATGCCGATATCGATATCCACCTTGTTGAAAGTTATGCATCAGAAACTGAATAACAGTCATCCCCTCCATTTTCTTTGATTTAATCTTGGCCAACTTATTGTAAACATGCTTCATGGAGGTTTGTATCGTCGGATCATCCTTCCTCAATCTCTCCATGATTAACATGGGCTTCACGTGACAATTTCCCAATTATTTAATTCTCGCTTTATGTTAAGGAGTTATACAACTAGTCGTACCATGTCCATAAGGAAACAACGCCGGAGGATGAGAATGCTTGCATCGTTGACAGTCAACCGCCATAATTCATCAAACCTTGATTTTTTGCCAATTAATTTGAATGAACAACCACATTTTTTTGTTCGAGTGTTTCTAGCATCTTCCACATCGATATTCGTTTGAATGCCATGTCCGTTTTTTTCACACGTCAAATACTATGTATTCTTCCTTCAAGGCTGACAAATCAAACGGTGAGAATGACTAACTGCAGTTGCTTTCGCCCACTTGATTAATTCTTCTCTAGTATCGAACACAATATCAACTTGAAAGGAGTGAGTCATATTCGTGTCGCTCCAAAACAACGGGATCAAAATACAAGTCGTCTCCTTCTAGTTGCAGCTTAAAGAAAGATAAACTAGTTTGATACTTGCAAAAAAAAAGAGGCAATACTAGGAATTTCGTGCAAGACTACACAAAATGAGATGCTTGATTTCGTACATAAATATACGAAATAAACAATAAATGAGTTTCTCCTTTATTTCGTGTAGAAAAACATGAAATAATATATACCATTTCGTGGAGTCTTGCACAAAATAAGGGAGAAATTATTCATTTTATGTAGGAGAACACTAAATGAAATGCCAATTTCGGTGTCATCCTACACGATATGCATAAAAATCGTGGATTATCAGACGAAAACGCAATTTTTTACTTCATTATCGGGATCGATAGTAGCCATATTGATAATTGTTGTGTTCTAACTGATTATGTCGAAAAAGAAATCACAATCTAAAAAGATCTGTTTATTTGAAGGTTGAGAGAATTTGTAATTTGTAAAAAGTTAAAAGATTTCTGTATAGATAAATTATTTCGTACCATAACTTGAAAAAAATGCAATTTTTAATAGCAAAACCCTTGATTAATTTTGAAATTAAAATACGGTGGTAAATTGAGATTTTTTATCCACAGTTATTTATTTATTTACCAAATTTCTTGTTTGCCCTAAAATTAAATTTAATATTCGAAATTGAGAGGATTGATTTGTCATTATCAAAAGATCAAATACCCTTGCGGTCATTTGATATATCGTCATCTCCGCCACTCCCCTCAGCACTCAGCAGCATTGTAAACCCCCTCCCACTCTTAACACACATTATCCTCTCTTCTCCACACAACACACAGAAACCCCCTCTCTGTACACAGTGACCTAGAGAGAGAAAATCACCGGCAATGGCGGTTTCCTATGCATCTCTGGTAACTCCACCCACCCCAAACCCTAATTTTTTTTAATTGTGTTTCCATTTATTTCTCGTTACTAATCAGCTACGAATTCGCATTTCACTTTTTTACTTTCTCGTTGAATGTCTGCTTTCATTTCTCTCTTTCAGTCGAATATGAGCTCAATTTCAGCGCCACGCGCGAAAGCTGCGAGTCCTGTTTGTTCCTTCGCGCCTGTGAATCTTCGCAAATCTGCAATTTCTTCGTTTTCGTCGTCTAACTCTTTCTCTGGTGGTTCGTTCCGCCTGTCGTCTTCGCGTTTGGCGAGCAGAACGAGCTCTATCCCCTTTTCAGTTCGGGCCATGGCTGAGGTCTATCCCTTTAATTTTTATTTAATTCCTATATTTACCAGTTTTTTTTTTATCCTTTTTTTGTTTTCCCCTAATTTTACTGTTCAAATGTTTGGGATTTGGAATAAACGCTTACTTTCTGAACTTGTCGGTTCATGGATTAATTTTCATAGTTGTATATTTATATTAATGGTGTTTGTTTACTCTTTAGTAAAATCTGTTTTTAATATGGAGAAACTTGAAAATTAGAATTATTACTGCAAATATACGTATACTGTTGTATATATCAGTGACTATGCTCGGGTGCTGTTGTTAATTTGTTATTAGAGCTTTAATGCACTCTGTTTCAAGACTTTGAAGGATAAAGTTGCTGGGTGAATCCATGGATTTTTATCCATTTTAAGTACAAAACCTCCTTTTCGTATTTATTACTAGAAAGGAATTATTTATTTCAGTATTCACATGGTTTTTATAGACCGTGATAGGTAATGGAAAAATCATGTTTCATGAGCTCTTAAATCTTTTTACTTACCTTTATAACCTCCAATTTTCTCAGCCAACTTTAATTTAATTGGAGTTTTTTTTGAAACAAACGTTTTGTTCTTTACTCAGGAAGCTACATTGCAATCGAAAGTGACGAACAAAGTTTATTTTGATATAAGCATTGGAAACCCAGTGGGAAAGCTTGCTGGCAGAATTGTAATTGGATTGTATGGTGATGATGTGCCACAAACTGCAGAAAACTTCCGCGCTCTATGCACAGGTATATATACCAACTCTACACAGTCGACATTTTGCCATCCATTTACATTTTTTAACGTGATTTTCATGAATATTTGATTGAACAGGGGAGAAGGGATTCGGCTACAAAGGTTCCTCTTTCCACCGTGTTATTAAGGATTTCATGATTCAAGGAGGAGATTTCGACAAAGGAAATGTATGCTGTTAATTTTAGCAAAGCATTCGTATTCAATATTTTGGTTGGTTCATTACATGCATGATTGTCTGCTAATATTGCTGCTGATGTTTGCTATATATACTTTTGCAACTTCATGGTGAACACAAAATGGTTATCTTTATAAGAGCTTGCTCGTTCTGAATTGAGGTTATACAGCATGTAAATTATTCTCTAAAATTAGGTCCACGCTTGCCTCTTTTTGTTTGTTGAAAGATGTGTCCTGAAAAACATTGTTCATGGCTATATTCTTTTCCTTCTGACACTTCAATTTCTGAATTGAGTTTATACAGCATGTAAAAAATGTTACAAACACCTTTAATGTTATAACGATTGCAATATGATGACAAGCATTGCCAATTTGCTGTGTAAACTTTGAATGTCTTTTGTGCACTTGTCACAATTCTAGATTTCTAGCTTTGGAACTTTGTAAGGGAAAGGCCGGATTCAAATGAACTAACTCTGAATCCGATGTCTCCTCCCAGAGCATGTCACCATCATCAGTTGTCATTTTTGCCGTGCTTTCATATGAATCTTGTTGTTAAGTTTCTGGATTGTTCTATCATTAACTGCTTCATTATCTGTCTTCTCAGGGCACGGGTGGTAAAAGCATTTATGGTCGTACATTCAAAGATGAAAACTTCCAGCGTGAGTTTTTTCTTTTATTTTTGTCAATATGCTAACTGAATATTTTGTTAGTACTATTGTTGAATAATAAGAGAATACCTTCTCTATCTGTAGTGGTTCACACCGGACCTGGAATTGTTAGCATGGCAAATGCTGGCCCTAATACCAATGGAAGCCAATTTTTCATCTGTACCGTTAAGGTATGCAACAGTCTGAAGTTAATTTATTTAGAGCATTCAAAATTATAAGGAACATGTGCAGGAAATGTTAAGCATCTATGCTGCTGGTTCTTGTTCTCAAACCAAAAATCTAACCATTCTGTCAAAGCGTACACTGTTTCTGGTTTTACTTTAAAATGGAAGGTTCAAGCCTCTACTTTATCAGTAGAGAAAGAAGTAAACCAAACGCAATGTTCTTAAATCTTTCAATTTTTTTTTGAACAATTTAAGCACAATGAATTAAACTCTACTGAGAAAGCTTGAACTCTTTCCGATCCCTGTCAATTCTGAAAACTTGTTAAAATGAAATTGTGCTGAAGTTCAATGTCTTTTAGTGCCTCTAACAGAGAGTTCAAACTTTTTCCCCTTACTAGGCTGCAGTAGAAATAGTGCCAATTGTGAGCACTCCTTTTATTTGATATTCTGCTGAAGTTTTAATAAGAATGATTGTGTTTCTTTCTCTCCAATTCCCTTTTCTACCTTTTTTTTTAATATATATATTCGATCTTTCAAGAAGTCGTCCAAAATGTGTTAAATATCATCTAACTTTGTGAAGTCAAAGCTATGTGTAAATATTTTGTTGTTTTTCTTGAAGTTTTTATACTTTATTACGGTGTTATTCTGAGGTTTACCATGATCAAATGTGAGATTGTGCCATTAGAACATGGGAAACGACAAATAGAACTCCTTTGAGTTCTCTTTCTCTTCTCTATCCTAAACTAAATGATTGTTTGTAACTAAGCTTATCCAAAAGACACTAAAACACGTTGGTGGCAGAAAAAAAAAACTTGATTGCATAATCAAGATTGTTGGAGAGAAAAACTGGTTTTGAAATATTGTTTTAATGCTTATGAATTACAGACACCATGGCTGGACCAGAGGCACGTCGTTTTTGGACAAGTTTTGGAGGGATTGGATATTGTGAGGTTGATTGAGTCGCAAGAAACAGACAGAGGCGATCGCCCTAGAATGAGGGTTGTCATAAGCGATTGTGGTGAACTTCCGGTGGCTTAAGGTAGAGAGACAGAGAGAGTTACCACCATCATTGATTAGGTTTTTTGCCAAATTTAAATTTTTTAATGTTACTGCTCTGATATAGAGGGAGGAGCTATCTATTGATGAGGCTTGTCTAAGTTTTCTTGTATTTCTTCTGTATGTTGAGAGAGAGAGAAATCGACTATCTTTGTACTTCATTAATAATCGGACCATGTTTCAGGGTTCTGTTGATTTAGTGTTCAGTTCGAAAAATGAATAGTAATAATTAATAAAATCAAACCACGATGTGCGAACCTTTACTTAATAATGCACTGTAGAGGTGTGACTGGAAATGTTCGGTTTGATTTTAGGTCCACTTCTAAAATTCTGAGATACACCTATCACTTGCAATTCCAAAACTACCACTGCATTCAAACTCGGATACTAAAACAATTGAAAAACAAATCCCTGCATCCCGCCGGTTACCAAAACTTCCCAGAGATTCACGCCTATCCCACAAAAAATCACTATCCAAATCTTCCCAGAGCAGTCGCCGGCGTTCCGATACGACACCAACATAACGGAGTAGTCATCTTCCTCCACAACAACACACCCATCAACAACAATAGTTATGTTCAGACCATCACTGTAATCTCACGTTTTTTTTTTACACATACAATTATAGAATGACAAAGAAATCCGCTGCAAAACGTAAGAACTACGGCTTACATTCAGTGCAGTTTGTTTTCCCTTCGCCCGTACACCATAAACCCCCAACAAAATCGACTGTTTTGCAGCCGAAGATCAAAAAAGAACTACGACATAGAAACCCTAAACGCAGGTTTTTCGTTCTTTTAGACAATTTATTTTGCATAGCTATTGGGTTATTGACGTGTTAATGTTAATGTCGAAGTTTGATACTTGGTTGGTATTGTATAGTCACATAAAATTATTAAGATTCATCTGCGGTCCCAATTCTGGTGTAGTCAATCATAGTCCTATTCATGTCTGTTCGAGTCCAATCTGTTAGTAGTATAGTAAATTAAGGTTATTGAACACGTTTGTACATTCCGAATTATAATTGTAGTCGATTATATTCATACCGAACTTATTGGACTTAATACCTTGTTGTCACTTTTAGTCATATTGTTTTGTTGGAGTAGTTGTGTTTTGTATAATCAAGATCTTTATCATTCCCATAGACACACATGATTCAAAGGATTGTGGTGTATTTGTACTGTTTATTATTGTACTATTCATTACAAGGAACATATTCCGTCAACTGCCGCTGATTCCCAAAGACGCAAAGATCAGTGTCGATGACACAAGGAGGCTATTGTCGAATCACTTTTGCACTACAAAATTAAGTGATAATATTAAGAATATAATTATTGGGTGGAAAGATGCGTATATTCATTGAGTAGCAGACTAATATATAGGTAAAATAATGCCTTTACAATTGATCCCATTACAAGACTTTCTATAGATACAAAATCACGAGATATGTGGGATTTGATCTACCAAATTAATATTATTTACATCAATACTCCCCCTCAAGTTGGAGAGTAAGGATTACTGACTCCTAACTTGCATAGTAAGATTTGAAATTGTTGATGACCAAGCGCTTTAGTGAGGATATCAGCGGGTTGCTGAGACGATGGAAGATACGGCGTCGCAATTGAACCAGCAAGCAATTGTTTCCGAACATAGTGACAATCTACCTCAATGTGTTTGGTGCGCTCATGGAAGACTGGGTTCGAAGCAATGTGTAAAGCGGCTTGATTATCGCAAAAAAGACGCATGGGCTGTGTATGAAACACACCAAGAGAGGCCAAAAAAGATTTGAGCCAAGTAAGCTCACAAGTGGTCAGAGCCATAGCTCGATATTCTGCCTCAGCGGATGAACGGGCAACAGTTGGTTACTTCTTCGTTTTCCAAGATATGGGAGATGTCCCAAGCTGCACGTAGTACGCCGTGAGAGAGCGACGAGTCTTGGGGCAAGCGGCCCAATCAGCATCACAAAATGCGTATAACTGAAGAGAGCTATCGGACCTAAGGAGAAAGCCCTGCCCCGGAGAACCTTTCAAATAGCGGAGAACACGATATACAACATCTAAATGTTCTTGTCGAAGTTCTTGCAAAAACTGAGTCAGTATGTGTACGGCATAACAAATATCGGGGCGAGTGATAGAGAGATAGACAAGACGGCCAACTAAACAGCGATAATGATCCGGTTCGCGAATAATACGTCCTGTGGCGCTAGAGAGTTTGTGATTTTGCTCCATTGGTGTAATAGCCGGTTTTGCGCCTGTGAGACCCGCTTTTTTCAAAATATCAAGTGTATACTTTCGTTGGCATAAGAAAAGGCCAGAAGAATTCCGTGCTGCTTCAATGCCAAGGAAGTACTTTAGGGGTCCAAGGTCTTTGAGTTTAAAACAATCGTTCAGATAAGTTTTAAAGACCTTGCACGCGTGGGTATTGTTTCCTGCCACAATTATGTCATCCACATAGACAAGGAGTGAAAGAGAAATATTACCATTACGATAAGTAAATAATGTATGGTCAGCATGAGATTGAAGAAAACCGTAATGGCGAAGAGCGGCAACTAGCTTGGCGAACCAATTTCTAGGCGATTGGCGAAGTCCATATAGAGATTTTCGGAGATGGGAAACTTTATTCGGGTGAGACGAAGAGAAACCTGGTGAAAGACGCAAATAAACTTCCTCAAGTAGCTCACCATGGAGAAATGCATTATTTACATCGAGTTGATGGATCTCCCACCCTTTAATTACGGCTACAGCAAGAAACGTCCGTACACTTACGAGTTTAGCTATCGGAGCGAATGTCTCGTCATAATCAATACCCGCCACTTGAGTATCACCTCGAACCACTACTCGAGATTTGTACCGTTCGATTGATCCATCTGAATTATACTTGAGCTTGTAAACCCATTTACAACTAATGGGCTTTTTGCCGGGCGGAAGTTCTGAAATAACCCAAGTGCCATTACGCTCCAAAGCATCAATTTCGGTTTGCATTGCCTGACGCCAATTTGTATCCTGTACAACCTCTTTAAACGTACGAGGTTCAACTCCAGCAGAAACAGCAGCTACAAATACATATTTGATGTGAGAGTTTGAAAAATTGTGATAAGAAATATAATTAGCTAAAAGGAACCGCGTAACAGAGGACCTGACGGAAATGAGTGACAATGGGGGGTGTAATATACGAGTCGAGTGACAAACAAAATCCCGAAGATGCGGCGGTGGTTGGCGAGAGCGATGACCACGACCGAGAGGCTGCTTGGGATTTTGAACCAAAAGTATCGAGGTAGAGGTCTCGACAGACGGTTCTGGTGAGTTGGGCTCGACAGATGGTTCCGGTGAGTTGGGCTCGACAGATGGTTCCGGTTAGTTGGGCTCGACAGACGGTTCCGGTGAGATATCTACTGGGGCTACTGCTCCCCCTGACTCCATAAGTGGAGGGCTAGAAAGTTCATTTTCATAAGTTTCATAGTTCCAATCAGACGTATGGAACAACATAGATTTTTTCATAGACGATGCATATGGAAACACTTTTTCATCAAACTGAACATCCCTGGACACAAAGAGCCTGTGTGTTTCGAGATCCATGACCTTCCAACCATTTTGTCCATGGGGGTAACCCAAAAATACACATTTTCGACCACGAGGTGCAAACTTGTCTTTGCAGCGATCTTTATTATTTGCACAGCATAGACACCAAAACGTGCGAAGTGCAGAAGAAAGGGTGCTCTAGAAAATATTTTTTCTTGAGGCGTGAGGCCATGCAAAAGAGGAGTGGATGTCCGGTTTATCAAGTGGGCAGCAGTAAGGACACATTATCCCCAAAATTCGATGGGTAAAGATGCTTCAAATAACAAGGCACGAGCGATATTTAAAATATGTCGGTGTTTTCTCTCAACACGACAGCTTTGTTGTGGACTGCTCACGATACTAGTTTGGTGGATTATACCATGCTGAGCATAAAAATTAATCATAAAGTTTGAGGTAAATTCCATGCCATTATCGCTTCTAATGATTTTCACTACTTTATCAAATTGAGTTTTAGCAAATGCAAAAAAATGTCTCAAGAAAGAGCTAACTTCACTTTTCTCATGCATAAGATAAACCCAAACGGCACGACTAAAATCGTCCACAATAGTAAGAAGCTAAGTTGCACCTGAAAAAGTAGTTTTTCGATAGGGACCTCAAATATCACAATGTATTAAATCAGACAAGTTTGTAGCGCAACTACTACTGGTGGGAAAACTAGCCCGTGTTTGTTTTGCACGACAACAAATGTCACATAAAGACTGCTCCGTTGGGGGAATAATTTTATTACCATCAATTTTTAAATAAGACATTCGTTTGGAAGAGGGATGACCCAGCCGACGATGCCACAAGTCATAAGAGTCTGTTGCCCGAGCCACTGAAGCTGTTACTGTCGTCATTTGGTTGTAGTGGTACCCCCCCCCCCCCCCCCCCCCCCCCACGTGACTCACCCAATCCAATCAGTCTCCTCGTTGTGCGGTCCTGCGAAATACATAGACTATCCGTGAATACACAAAGCAATTAGCATCACGAATCAATTTGCTAACATACACCAAATTAACGGCCAAATTCGGTACATAGAGCACATGGTGGTGTACAAGCCCTGGTCGTAAGCTAATAGTTCCATCTTTGACGGCTGTAGTACTATCTCCATCGGGTAATTCGACAGGAGATGGAGGAATATCATGAACATTATGCATTAATGAAAGATTACCCGTCATATGGTGTGAAGCTCCACTATCGATAAGCCAACAAACATTAGACTAAATCTTACCGATAATCTTACCAGATAATTTGTCGACGGTTGAAGTGGGCTCTATTAGAGCAAGTAGGCGGTGCAACTGCTCCACGGATAAGCCAGACATAGTAGTCGTCGGCACGGAAGACTCGAACGTAGGGGCAGAATTTCCGTACTGGGCTGCAGCGGCAAAAACGGGGCTTGGTTGTTGATTTCGTGATGACTGAACACGCCCCCTTCCACACCCCCGACCGCGACTTGACATAGGAGTTATACCAAGTCTGGTCCAGCAACGCTCAAATATATGGCCTTGACGTTGACAAAAGGTGCAAAATGGTCGATCGGACTGAGTAATCGGAGATGGAGTTTGAGCCTGAGCAGCAAACCCAACGACTGGTCCTGTTTCCCGGGGTTGTAGGGCAGATCGATGACTTTCTTCTTGAGTAACCATAGAGTATACACAATCGAGATCCGGAAGGGGCTCGATATTGATAATTTGTGTACGCAGGGTATTGTATGGCTCATCCAAACCCTGAGAAACTGGTAAAATTTGAGATTGTTGAACCAAGTTAAGATAGGCGAACCATTTCCACATGAACAATTTTCTAACGGAGATAATACATCAAGATCGTCCCACATGCCCAATAATTGAGTATAGTATGACATAATTGACACTTCAGACTATTTTGTTAAGGTAAGATCAGACCAGACCTTGTAGATTTTATGGCCATTTTTAACCGAGTATCTAGTTTTCAAACACTCCCACAATATTTTGACATTTATAAGACGAGAAACATTAGCTGTAATAGGATCATCAAGGGAATTTGTGATCCATGAACATAACATAGAAGTAACTATTTCCCATGCTACAAATTTTGGGTCATCTTTGTCAGGTCTGGTAATGGAACTATTAATAAAATCGATTTTATTTTGCTATTTCAAAGCAAGAATAATAGCATGTTCTCAAGGTGCGTAATTTTCACCTTTCAATTTTATATAGGTTAGGACATAACCTGGACTAGACGAGGGATGAAGATAATAGGGCGAAGTTGGATCGATGATAGAAGACTTCGGAGCTGCATCTGATTTCTGATCATTGTCCTTAGTCATGGTAGACGAAGAAGAAACCCAACTCGAAAGGTCGATGGTAGTAGACGGAGTTAGGCCGAGACGGATGGTCGGCGGTAGCAACAAACGGAGTTAAGCCGAGACAGATGGTTGGCGGCAGCGGAAATATATTCTACAACCTAAGCTCTGGTGCCATATTAAGAATATAATTATTGGGTGGAAAGATGCGTATATTCATTGAGTAGCAGATTAATATATAGGCAAAATAATGCCTTTACAATTGATCCTATTACAAGACTTTCTATAGATACAAAATCACGAGATATGTGGGATTTGATCTACCAAATTAATATTATTTACATCAATAGATAACATGAGGGATCCATTATGTATTACATCTAGTTCTTCATTGTTTTTCTATTTTTTTTGAACATGTTGTAATTTCTATAAAACTCATATTGGTTGTTTGCGCCAAAACAATATTTTGTAGTTGTTTCATGACATATTGTATGATTGTTATGCACTAATGCTTTAAATTATGATGACTATTATGCAATGATGCTTTAAAATGTTCTTGTATACATATATTTGTACTATACATTTTATAAATGACAACAATCCGCAAGACCATTAACTGCACTTTATTACCATACTTTAATAAACAATACATAACCTATTTGTGCCGCAAGACAATTAAATTGTGATAAAACTTTGTTTGTCACAAACACTAAACAAAGATTGTCACGAACAAACTTTAATTTTTTTTTTGAATAGGACATGTATGACTGTTATATACACTATCGTACATGACTACATAACATATGACTATACATTACTGCATATAATTATACGTGACTATATATATACTTATCATTAGTTGTGATAATACAAACAAACATAAAGCATTATACTTATCTGCTAATAAACCAAACTGAAGATCATGTTCCACAATACTATTCTTGCAACTCAAAACCAAAAACAAAAAAATTCCAATCATGTTCCAAGATACACTGAACGCAACAAGTGCAAACTTAAAAATATACAATAGCAATTTATTCTCTCATACAAGCCTAGTGCATGTTTCCTTATTGTGATTGCCTATACGATTGCATGGACTGCATTTTATCTTCCTCTTGATCTTCTCACCCCTCAAAGGAATTCTTTTCACCTTCGGCCTACCACGCCGAATATGATAATTTGAAGCTCCAACTATAGGCAAATCAATATCAACCATAAGTATTTCAATAATGCTATACTATACACGACTACTTTGGTATTCCACATTAAAAATCATAAAACCCGTGAACAATAATACAACAGCCAACCAAAAATTCATGGAGAAGTGCAACTCTGCAACAAAACGCATCATACATACCTACTCATGCACCAAAAACAACAAACGCAACACACCACAATTCCATTATGATGCTGAAAGAATTTATGGTCCCGAATTCGTTTAATACAGAGGTGTTATATTAAGTGTTATGACACTTGTATAAACATGCAGCGAAAATATTAAAGCAATACTCAGATGTTAAAAATGTTCACAAGTAAATTTTTGAACTTGCCTTTAAATGACGTAAGAATTATATTAAAAACAGTATTACAAGAATACAAAGAGAAGAAGTACAAAAACTTATTCCTTATGAATGAATCACTAGCTTGATCATTCTTACAACCAAATCTAGAAACAAAAAGATAAATACTAAAAATTCTAGATTTCGAAGAATGTACTCGTGAGGAGTACATAAAGAACTTCTTTCATATGAATGAATCACTATCTTGATCATTCTTACAACCAAGTCTAGAAACATAAAAACTATATACTAATCAATCTAGACTACAAAGAATGTACTCATGAGGAGTACGTAAAGAATGTACTCATGAGGAGTACGTAAAACAGATTCTAAAAACACACTAAAAATCTAATGTATTCTTTTCAGCTCTCGATTTTTATTTCTTAGAATCCTTAACTTTCTTGAGTCTTGAAATTGGTATTTATAGACATTCCAAGCTTCCACTCCTCAGCCCATGATCTGCAAGAAAACCAACTACAAGAGCACTCAAGAAAATGGGTTAGTGGGTTAGTTTAGTAGTTAAAATAATATCCACAATTTAACCCACAAAGCACTACTTAGCCCACTAAGCCATATACTTAGCCCACTAAGCCATATACTTAACCCACTAAGCACTACTTTAGCCTATAACTAAAATTTAGTTTTAAAAATAAGAGAGTTAAAAAACAAATTGTGGAATTCCACATTCCACGTGATTCAGATGCTACTCCGGTATTTTTCAGTTAAAAATCGTAAAAATCATAAACAATACTAAACGCACAATCAAACACCATATAATTCAAAGGCGCATAAACAAAAGCAAATAGTATTGGAAATCAACCGCCGCACTTGAACATATGAAGTATAAAATATATCGAAAAAGAAGCTTCTGCAAATGTCTTGAACGCCGCACTTGAATAAACGAGCCAAAATCAAGAACCCTAATTTGTAAAAAAACAATAAGGATCGTAAAGTAAAGAAAAGAGAAAAACCGGGGATACACTACTGAGCGTACAAATTACGTGCAAATTGCGTGATTAGTTTTATCGAAACTCTAATTGACAATTTTTGATACGTTGTTCAATGGAAAATTATAGTGTGGGGATTTTTTTTTTCTATTTCATGACAATATTGTTTTTTTAGAATCTTAACTAAAAAAAGTTTACTTACAATGATCACTAGTTTTTTACTGGCCAATCCAAATACTTGGCACACGAGCCCATTCAAGGCTAGGCAACATAGCAGCTGAATTGGCACGAACTAGTGTTACGAGTTTTGAAGACATCAACCAGTAAAATACAAGATACGATTAAATAGAGTAAAATTAATTAAATAAAAAATGTCTACAATTTAAATTCTTACCACATTTTTTACCGGTGCTGCGCATACCACTATCGAGAAAATTGTGACAACCCATCCAACTATTGAGCTTCTAAATTGATAGTGGATTGGAAAATATGTAACGCTAACTACCGCAAATATCACAACAATTCCAAGGCCAATTATCTTCACAATTCTCATCTACAAAATATAATGAACATATATTAGTGTTTACAATATTTTATGGTATTTATAAAAACATTAAAAAAATTACGATATTACTTATCATAATATATAGGGTGCACAATAGTAGTACATAGATATGTAGAGTGTTTCTATTATCCACCCGCAAAGGTTTATGGATATTATCATTAGACCATTACGGTCTAATAATTCATAACATACCCAAAGAGCATAAGAGAAAAGTGCAACCACGTGGGGTTTAAATGTATGTTCTCCGGTTGAACTTTCTCTCCAGATCTTTTGAAATGTACATCTGCAAAAAAAAAAAAAAAAAAAAAAAAAAAAAAAAAAAAAAAAATATATATATATATATATATATATATATATATATATATATATATATATTTTTTTTTTGTTTTTAAAAAAATATAAAGTTGATATAAACGCTTAAGTAGGAGCTAGATAGACGATAAACGACACAATGTTCTCTAATTGGAAAAAACAAACATGTAAGCTAGTATCTCACCCGTGCATTGCACATATGTTGCACGAGGTTCACCTTTAGGATTAAAATATCATTCCACAAAACACGATCCTACAAAAAATAACAAAAACTATGATATAAAACAAATATAATTTAGGATATTCGAACATAAAAATAAATTCAATTAATAATCGTCTAATACAAATAATTAACATAATACATTCGACACGTCTTCCGCACCAAAATGCTCCAACTCACTGGGATAATTTCATGAATGAAAATATTTAACAAGAAAAAAATACTCGAATTAAACAAATCAAAACTCTATACGCAATAAGAAATAGTAGAAATGTAAACAAAACAACAATATCGTTTGTTTTAAATAATGAATTAAACCAAAATAAGTAGAAAATAAAAATATATCGAATAATGAAAGTTGTATATATAAAAAGACAATATATCTTTTGACCTAACTTGCACAACCATACCACCAAGGAATTTAAATTCTTCAACCGAAAACTCAATTATCAAAATTTTGTTCGATAAAAACTGGATTAGCCACCATAAGAAATGCTCTACTTTAAGAGTGACATGCATGTTTTGGACATGTATCATATGCAATAAGTAATATTTGACCGAAACAATGCTGATAGAAATGTTTAAGAAAATAAATTCATTTACAATAAATTGCCTAGATAATTTTTTTTTTTCGTGGAGTAAATAATAAATTCAATGTAAGTAAACTTCAATCTCACAGCAATGAACGAGCCAAAATCGAGAGCCCTAATCGAGAAAAAAAACAAGAAGGATCGTAAAGAAAAGAAAAGTGAAAAAGTGGGGATACACTACCAGATTTCCATGGAAACCGTCAATGAATGATCGTAACTTCCTTAACCATACCCATGGATGGTAAAACGGTCTAATCATGAAGCTTCAGGGGTATACCTAATTAAAATCAATTTAATTGTTGGTCTAAGTAACGAACCACCTCATATATATTTTTTGAAATAGAGGGTATCATATATTTTCCCAAGAAACAAATTACAATTACTTCCACTTTAACTCACCAAACACAAAAAAAAAATAAAAAAAAAAATAAAGAACATAAAAAGTTCCTTTCAATAATTTGGTAAAACAAAAGGTGTTATTCTTTATCATTTTTTATATTTTATTTTATCTTCCTTAGAACAAATTCCTACTTACACAAAAATACAAATCCAAAACAATCCTACGTTTTGTATGTGGAAGCCAATAAATTGAAAGAAACACGTGAAAAGTGCCATCCGATTTAGGCCTAGATCTTATAGTTGTGAAGATTCAACAATTGAAATACTATTCACATAACGTTTTGTACTAGTTTACAGTGTGATTTATTTTATTTGTAACTTTCCCAAAAAAATCACAAATCGCACGTAATTTCGTGTTATAATCTACTAAATGAAGTAAATAACAAATGCACGAAAGATATGTGTTTATCGGTATAGAGCAGAAGGACGAAATTGGGAAATTTCATGATTTCTTTAGTTTCGTGATGAAGAACACGAAATATTAGCTCTAATTTCGTAGTATTATACACGAAATGGAAGCTCAAGATTCGTACAATACTGTACGAAACCAAAAATTATTTTTTTATTTTATTTAACCAACGTATTTGTTAACAGTCAAATAAATACAATAAATTCACATAAATATTCTTAAACTCAAGTACTAATACAAATTGAACTAAAATTCTAATACAATACAAATACAAATTACAATAAAAGAACATTTTGTAAGTTACCGACTAGACTTTAATTGTCCGTACACGAGTAGTCGGGGTTTGAACATTGTTAGTAATTGTCTCAGGTTTTTAGCTCTATTATGTACCCATACCGGATGGATAGATGGTAGATGACTATTTGCGACCAAATTAGTAAGCATGAAATGATTGTTGTGCAATGTCATAACAATCATACATGATAAATGACCTTCCAAAAATAGGAAGGTAATTTATACTCCACACTTGGGTCAAAAGTACCACGAATGCACTGTATTTGGATAAAATGTCCAATGCATTTCCATCCAATAAGCTTGTGGACAAGGACTTGAGGGCCATTCGCACTTGCGTATCACCTCAACGTATCCAGTGTTGCCAAACATCGACATGTACACATCAACATGCTCGTATAACTCAATAAACAACTCATCTATCACTTGAGCCATCTTTCTTGATTCCCGTACACGGCTTGAACAACACACCGAGACCCACAATTTCCATCCATAATCACGTTGACATAATCTTGAATAATATGAACCATAAATTTGGGCTCGAAAGAATAGAAGTCGATTCCTTCATGTGCATGTATTGAAGGGGCAACATATTTTTGTGTTGGAATACAAGAACCACGACCTTTCAGCTTCGACTGAGGCATTCCATCAGTGCTTCTATCAATCTTGGCTTTAGGAATCTTTGTTGTAAGGGAGGATTAACGGCCATTGGAACCACAAGACGACTTAACTGTCCCCGAATCAATATGATACTACAATTCGGAAGGATCTCACTTTGTCTAGTTATTATTTGGTCTTCATTTGATCTTAACAGATGATGTATCGGACAAATGAGTCGTAGACGATAAACGATGCCACACAATAAGGCCACTGCATTTATCTTGATCATGTAATTCAACTTCTTCAAATCGCAATTCAGGTCATCAATCTGTCTATCCACAATCGCATCGCGATTTACTTGATATTCAGGTAGCTCCGAAGGTTCAACTGCACGGTACTCCAAAATCGATGCAGGTCTGAAACGACGAACGTGTCATTATCTTCCACTTTCTGCACAATTTTGCACGCGCAAAGGAGCCCATGAGTATTCCAAAGGTAGTGGGTGAAATACTCGGATCTTACATCGCCGGGGACACCTCCTCTGATCCAATTTCTCCAATGCCATGTACGTAATATAACAAATCAAACCCTGAAAGCACGACCACACTGTAGTATGCTTCCTTATCTTGGATGATAGTGAAAAATTGCACTTCAACTGACTAATTTGGATATGAACTTGGTCCCGAAATTTGCCTTGCACGTTATAAACACGTCCGGTCGAAGCATTTAACCAACCATTTTCAGAAGAAATATCACTCTCCACACTGTCCGATTACAATGACAATCAAATTATAATATAAATATTATTTTTGTATAATATATTTTATCATTGAAATAACTAAAATGTGCAATACTTGTTGATGCTCGTGTTGCCAAAATGATACACATTGCGGATATAGGCTCGGACAAACTTCTCCTTGTAGATCAACTATGTACCATTCAAATACTCTATCAGTATCTTGCATACCGCCCAACAATTTCATTGTAATTTTACTGATTTTCTTCTCAATTTCTAATTTTACCAGCTTAGCCACATCCCACGTTGGAATATAATACCTTGGTCTTTGTTGCCTCCCATAAATTTCATCGCATTTGCCTCAACGTTTCTGTTTATATGGAATATACACAGCATGTGATACGAAACTGGAAAGACATTTGGCAGTGCTTTCAAGAGACCCAACTCCCGGTCTGTCAGAATCGCATCAGGTTCGACACTATCTAACAACTCTCTCAAACAATTCAAAGTTCACTCGTACGTGTTTGGATCTTCATGCGACGTAAAGGGAACAACAATCGTGAAATTATTCCCAACTAGAGTAATAATCCCAATTATTTTCAAATGAGGCATTCCATACCTAAAAAGTTACATTTCTGAAATCGTGGTTTACATATACAATTTCAACAATCACATAAACGAAAAAATAATATTTTTGAAATTGTGATTTACATACACAATTAAGCTCTTTTAGAAAAAAAAATTTAAAAATTTGAGTATTGTGATGTTGTCTAGATGGGAAAATATGCACCTTCATTAGAATTTCGCTAAAATAAAACCCATTTTGCACACTTGAAATATAGAAAAGACATTTTGCATACTAAGTTTTCATATTCAATTTCAAAATGCACCTTAATCTGTTTTTAGTAGAATTGCTCATCGGTAAAATATATTTTAGTTCCGAATATTTCTATGATTTTTCGAAATATATAATATAATTTTATGTTATATTTTGTGATACCATAATATAACTTATGTTATATTTTATTTGAAAAATATAAAAATCGAAGGGTCAAGAAAATAAACCTTAGAAGAGATTAATTGGTATCAAAAGTTTTATGTGGCATTTTTCCTTATAAGAAAATATATGCTTTAATTTGTTGTTCCTACATGTATTTTTTTTTATTGCGTTTTGGCAAACTCTCTTTATTTGTGTTTTCCTACAAAATTTCAAAGGAAAAACTAGAAAAATGTTGTGAAAATTTTCCCATTAAGCCATATTTAAAACAAGAGTTTATAAACCAATGTAATTTCCAAATTTTCTGAAATCCCGCCGATTCTGATGTATTCCGAAATTGGAAAGATTTTTTTTTTCATTCCGATTTTTTTCAACGGAAATTGAACTATATGTTACTTCTGAAAAAAATTTAAAATTTTCCGAAAAAGTCATTTCCGAAAAAGTTATTTCCGACCCGTTCCGTTCGATTTCCACATCCTATATAAATCTCCTTTATGAGTTAAATGCAAAAACAACCCCTGTGATTTTCCTAAAGACCAAAAAACCCCCTGGGTAAAATTAAGTGACTAATAACCCCCTGTGATTAGTAGTCAAAGTCATACACCCCCCCCCTCTATCTCGTTCGTGTCATTCACGCGCTAACAGTGCGATTGCTTGTGCGATTTTTTGTGTGAAAAGACACAAGTACCCCTCTAAATCTCTTTAAATATATATATATATATATATATATATATATATATATATATATATATATATATATACACACTAAATATAAATAAATAAATTAAAAAATAACAAAACAAAAAAAAGAAGAAAAAAAAATTGGAATTTCTTCCTCCCGTCAAACTCGCGCCATCTTCTTCACCCATCTTCTTTTCCGACATTGCCATCTTCTTCTCCGACGTTGCCCAGCAACCACCGCCCCCGCCGCCGCCGTCGCGAGTTTAGATCTTCTCCAAAGTCGCCGCCAATTCGAGGTCCGGCGAGCTCCACCACTTCTCCGACGAATAGCAAAGCCCGCCGCAAAATCCTCTCAAAATCGTTTTGCTGCCGCTGCAGCCGCCGCTGAATGAGAGTTGAGTGGGTGAGGCGTGTCTATGTGAGCTGAGAAATTAAAATCGAAGCGGGCATTGCTGTAATTTTTTTTCAATTGGGGAAGAGGGTTAAATTGAATATCTTAGGGACTGAATTGAAAATTTTGAAAATTTTATTTCGGTCATAAAATTCTAGAGGTTAGACATATTTATGTGGAGGGCTTTTTTGTGTTTTCGCGAGCGGTCAACGGACAAAAATAAAAAAAAGGGTCGATTGTGCTTAATTGAACACTTGTTAGGGGGAGTTTTGATGACTTATTTTTTCCCAGGGGATTTTTTGGCGGGTCAATTACATAAATGGTGTAACAGGAGAATTGTTTTACATGAATGGTGTATTTTTTACATAGTTTACAAGAATGGTGTAAATCACATTTGCCACAGACGACTTCTAACAAAATTCTGACATTTAAAAGTCATCTGCAACACAAATCGTTTATGCTAGAGGCGATTTCACTATTTTATTAAATACATTTTCCAATTGTTGTTTACCCACTTCATTACTTTTTTAAAATTTTATGGTTTATAATTTCTTTTCGTTTCTTAAATTTTTAAATTTCCATTTAGTTTTTTGCTTTAATTTATTTATAATATTACACAATAAATATAAATTTTAACGTACATTTAACTTAACTAAAAATAAACACAAAATAAACAAATTTCATAATATTCAATTACATACAACTAAATTTGATTCGTACAAATAGACAACCATGTGAGACATGTTTAGTTTTAGGGTTAAATATATGATATGTTTAATTGGGCCAATCCAATGAACATACAATTCTTTTACCTACTGAGTCACGAGCTCAATGTTGAAGAGCACTACCACCGAAGCCCAATCACCTTCAAATAAGGTTTTGGCCCGACAATCTCAACTAATTAAACTTCAGCCCAATCAATGAGTTATAAATAAAAGTTTGAACTCGTTCCTTAAGGTACGTCATATTATCTGAGTAATACTACCAACTGTATTCTCTGTACTATTCTCACTATTCGCACGTCTGACTTGAGCGTCGGAGGCGTTTCCGCCAGATCAATCCCCGACTTAGTTTAAATACATGATATGCCTAATAGGGCCAACCCAATGGGCATACAATTCTTTTACCTAATCGGCCATGAGCTCAATGTTGAACAACACTGCCACTGAAGCCCAATCACCTTCAAATAAGGTTTTGGCCCGACATTCTCAACTAATTAAACTTCAGCCCAATCAATGAGTTATAAATAAAGGTTTGAACTCATTCCTTAAGGTACGTCCTATTATCTGAGCAATACTACCAACTGTATTATCTGGACTATTTTCACTATCCGTACGTCTGACTTGAGCGTCGGAGGAGTTTCCGCCGGATCAACCTCGTCTTAGTTTACGTGTTCTATGATCGCAGGTATCTCAAGATCATCAAGCTCGTGAGCCAATGATCCACTCTGCTCTTCTAACTCATCCTACTTCAACACTCTAAGGTGATCTAACTCTAGCATCATCATAATTGCGTCGTCTGTGGGAAGGCAGACATAATCACGTAGCGCGCATGATGGCCTTGAGACATTTGCTCAGGGGAAGCGTGATACTGCTAACAACCTCCCACCTCGTGGAGGCTCTGGCTTGCCACTTCCTTCTTCTCGTGCTCGGATCCACCACGAGACCCTCCTCATGATGTCCCACTAGATCCTCAACATGGTCCACTTCTTCCCGCCCCTCGTACGGTTCAGATAGCCGATGAGGACCTTCAGCGTATAATCGCGGCCACTTCAACAAGATCAACTTCTACTTGCTCATCGAACGGTTCAGATAATCGATGAGGACCTTCAGCATATGATCGCGGAAGCTTCAACAAGATCAACTTCTACTTGTTCCTTGAAAGGTTCAGATAACCGATGAGGACCTTCAGCGTATGATCGCAGAAGTTTCAACAAGATCAACTTCTACTTGCTCCTCGAATGGTTCAGATAACAGATGAGGACCTTCAGCGTATGATCGCAGAAGTTTCAACAAGATCAACTTCTACTTGCTCCTCGAACGGTTCAGATAACTGATGAGGACCTTCAGTGTATGATTGATAAGTGTTCATTTTGCACAACTTTTACTTATCGAATCTTCGAGTTTTGGTCTTCGTTCGTCCGAGTTTTGGCAAGAATCCAAAACATAGGTCAATAAGATTAAATGTAAACTCTTGTAAAAACAATACAATAAGCAAACATAGTTCTTGCAAAACAGAATAGAAAAACAATAGTATATATATATATATATATATATATATATATATATATATATATATATATATATATATATATATATATATATATATATATATATATATAATCCACATTAACATTTATCATTCCCAAACTGATGCTTAGCAAAACAAGCAGATCTTGAAGTTGTCTATGTTTCGAAAACACACTTCGACTAGGTTCTATTTGTACAATTTCCTTTCTCTTTTGCTATTATTATGAATATGTTTGTAAATAAATTTATATTCCACTCTATTTGGCCTTTCTAAAAACTAAAATATTGTTTGTACTTCTTTAATTTTATTACGATATATATATATATATATATATATATATATATATATATATATATATATATATATATGGACAAACTACAAATAAGCTCATTATGGGATACTTATTTATAAATGTGTCCAGACAAAAAACTCATTTACAAAAAAATCCACACAATGCCCAGAGGTTTGCGAAAGACTAAAATACCCCCTCATATTTTAATCTGCTCGAATTTCATCCTCTAATTTAAATTAACCTTAATTTGACCGCAAATTTCACAAATTATTCAATTTTGACCCAAAATTCAATTTTGAGTGCAATTTCGCGCGTCGTTGCCGTTGATTTTTTTCCTCCTTATTTTTTCGCTAGTTTCTGACGTTGATTTTTTCGATTTTTTTTCTTTAACATCTATTTACCTCGTTTAAACATCAATATTGTTGTTGTTGACAGTCATATTAACTATATTACTCTTAAACACAGTAATATTAACTATACTACAGTTTAACACAGTAATATTGTTATATTAGTCTCTAGCACATTAATATTAACACAACAAAAATCATTATTATTGTGTAATAGAATAATATTAATATGTTGACCATTCAACAAAGACATATAATAAAAAGCCAAATGAATTAATATTGATGAGGTTGAGAGTAATATTATTGTCATCCACATCAATATTACTGTAACAACAATAATATTACCGTCAACCACAATATATTATTGTGTTTACAGTAATATTACAATAGTAGACAGTAATATTATTACGTTAATCGATTAATAACTCAAACAGGACAAAAAAGTCAAAAAAACTAAAATTATATTGATGTGGTTGACAATATTATTGTGGTTACAGTAATTTTACTATCAACGACAATAATATAATTACGTTGACTTGTCAACAAATCAAACAAAAAAAAAGCCAAAAAGATAACAATATTGCCGCTAACAGTATAATTACTGTTAATGACAGTACAATTACGATGGACGTTCAGCGGCACATGTAAAAAAAATGGATAAAAAATTTAGGGAAAAAATACTATAAAAAATGAACGCCGGAAACAGGCGGCGGAAAAAACAGAAAAAAAAAAATTATAAAAAAAAAGTCAAAGCCGGAGACGGACGGCGGAAAAAAGCAGACTGAAAAAGAAAATCAACGTTGGAAACCGGCGCAAAAAAAGAAGTTCTGAAAAATAAAAAGCCAAAATTGAATTTTTGTGGTTAAAATTGATTAAATTGGGATTACAATTAAGAATTGAGTACAAAGGACTGGGGGTAATTTTTTCATATACATTATTTTTTCTTTTATTTATAATACATATTAAAGGGATGAGCTTATTGGCGAAAGAGATATAACCGCTGAACCAGAATAATAAAGATGGTTTGTCACAGAATTTTGGTTAAAAACCCATATATATATATATATATATACACCCTTACGTCAATTAACGTATTTTGTCTCCATTATTCATTTTTTCTCTCTTTCCCCTAACAACACGTCACCTAATTCCAAAAAAATTGCTACCAAATAAAAAAAAAAAAATGAATTTTTTATTTTGTAATTTTTTATTATTTTCGAACTTTATTTAGCATTTTTTATTACTTTTTATTTTTAATATGTTTTTCAATAAAAAAAAATTTTAAAATAATTTTTTTAATAACAATATTTTTTTAAACAAAAAAATAATTTTTTTTCTCGACAGGTTCACTACGACGAATATGACTATTGTTGAGTCTGACTTTAACCTAATATGACTATATTAACTGTAGTCATATTCATTCTTTATATTGCACTTTTTTACATTTTCAACTTAAAAATTCTGATTATATAGTGTCGTACAGTCATGGTTATCAAATGATATAAAACATCGAAGATTGCATATTGTTTACCAAAACAATCTAATCAACATCTGCACAGAAAATCACAATTTGAATCTTGTTATTACTAGTCAACTTGAAACGAGAAGATAGAACATATTCGAATATAACTACAGTCATATTTTTTTTTTTTTTGAATTTACTACAGTCATATTCAACAATAGTCATATTCGAATATGACTATAGTCATGTTACTGTTGTTGTTCAAATTTGAAACTGTATTTTCAGATTTGGAGGAAAAAAAAAAAAGAGAAATCGAAAAATATAGAAATAAAGATAGAAAAATAACATAAGATAGGGAGGGGGAGTCCATTACAACGTCGGTGGCGGCGGTAAACAAAAGAGAGAGGCGGCGACGGTGATGGTTGACAGATCTGGAAAAAAAACTGAGAAATTGAGAGAGATAACGAAAAAGAACGAAAGAGCTTTACGTGGAAATGAATGAGGCGGCGGCGGCGGTAACGAGCGACGACGGTGGTGGTGTACAGATTTATGTGGAGATGATGGTGATGTAAAGAGAGAGAAATCGAGAGAGATAGCGAATAGGAGAGAAATAAATTATTTATGTGGAGACGAAGGAGGAAGCGGCGGTGGCAACGAGCGGCGGTGGCAACGAGCGGCGGCAGCAGCAACGTCGGTGGAAGAAGTAGGAATTTTCAGAGAGACATGAGGGATTTAGATTGAGAGATGAAAAAGAGAGAAGATGATAGTGATAGAGGTGAACAAATAATTAGGGTTATAGTAGTTGAGGTATTTTTGTCCTCTCACACTAGTCTCACGAACTCTGACTAATTAAGAACGAAATTTGAATTTAGGCAAAAGTCTTAAAAGTCAATTGAGTTTGATTCAAAATATTTCCAATTTGACTTTTAAGGGTATTGCATATTTCCAATATATATATATATATATATATATAAAACAACCTCCGCTGAGTATCAGGTGTTGTCCAAATTAAATGAATTTTCTTTATTTATTTATTTTATTTACAATGACCTCCAAAAGTTGAATTAAGGACAAGAGTAAAATAAAAACAAATTGAAGGAAAATAAATACAGAGTTCCACATATAAAATCTTTACATGTTCACTAAGAAATAACCTCTCTTTAAACCTAAATAGGCCTATATACTATGATCAGCAATAAGCTTTGGAAACCTCTAATTAGGTATATATACTATATATGCATGTATATATGTATGTTTTAAGCCCATTATATATGTATATATATCAACTAGAGTCAATTAATTAATTAGTTAGTACCTAATTAACTTGCAATGAGCATGATTTTATGAGGCCTAAATTGTAAAAAAACTTCTCCGAACTCAAACGGAAGAGGTTTCCGAACCAGAATCGGCCGATGATACCCTGCTGAGCTGGCGACGAATTATACTTCGTACCGCAGTTCTCTTTCTTTTCGTAAAGCACATTGAGACCTATTTCTTTGCGCACCGCCTCGATCGTCTCTTTCTTCACCGGATATCCCCATGGATCCGCCACGTAGAACACGTTGACAGCCTGTCCACCCCTCGTCGCCACCTCAGCACGAGTCACCGAAAGCCCGTTTTCTCTAAATATGCGCGTCACGTCGCATAGTAGGCCTACCCTATCTTTGCTACATAACTCCAATCTTACCCCCTGCACATTTATATATATACATACGCATACGCATCAAAAATCACGTGACATTGCACTTTACGGAGAAAAAAGAAAAATCGATTTAATTTTTTTTAATACCTCGGACGACCTCCTCTTAATTGCGGCTTCCAAGCAATTAATAACTCGTTGTCGCTCTGCTTCACAGCTAATCGGGAGCCCGTCCATATGCCTTATATAGTACTCCTAAAATAGCAAATAATTAAAAATGAAATTAAATGAATTTTTAAACATATGATGTAATAATAAAAAGAGGAAAATTGCAATTAAAGAGTTATTAATTAATTAATTACTTGTTCGGCCTCCGGCCCTTCGGCAACGATGGTACCATGGAAAACGACATACTGCATATCGGTAATCGTACAAACCGTATCGAACAGCAGCTTAGGCCTATCGGGGCAGGTCAAGTTGATCAAAGTGTACCCTTTCTCCACGCAATTCTCTGCAGTTACAATAGGCTTGATCCGTTCCGTTTTAGCAGCATTAACAACAGCATTAGCATTGTCCACGTCAGCGTTCTGACGGTCGTAGTCGCGGTCGGCGTACATGATCTGGTGGAGGCGTCTCTGAGTGTGGGTCGAACTGCAGGAAACTGCGGTGCTGGCACTTGGCCAGTCTCTGCTGCCCTTGAGGACGTAGCGGAGGAGCTGCTTGATGCTGGAGAGACGATTCTGATCGTCGATTGGCAGTCCGGTGGATTGGTCCGTGATGTAGACGATCGCAGCCATTCGTGAGTTGTGGGTCCACACTTCTGCGGCGACTACATTGCACTTGAGATCGGCGAGGACCGCGAAAATCTCCGAGAGTAAACCGGGCCGGTCTATGCCTGACAGCTCTATGGTGGTGTGCGGTGCAGCAGATTGCACCACCATGGACCTTTCCATTTTTCGCATACTCTCTGCTCTTTTCACCAGTGACTGTAACATATAAACAAAAAAATCATAAAAAAAAAAAGAATAAATAAATAAAGAAAACTTATATAAGCAGATGCTCCTTTTTTCTTTTTTATTTTTAATTTCTAATTTTAATTTATTAAATATATACTTATTACACTTTACATTCTGTAATTTGATTGTGATTTTATCTCTTGTATTTTTTTTCTTGTTTCTTTTTTTTTTCTTTTTCAGAATTGAATAGATGTAATAAAAATCAAATTAAGGAAACTACATTCACACTACGCACACACACACACACACACACACACAAAAGAAACAAAGAAAAAAAAATGATTAATTTAGCGACGAAGAAATCGACTGAGACGCGACTTGGAGATTAGATACTCCTACTAAGTAAAGCAACGGAATCTTCATTGGTATCGTACACGAAAAAAGGCGAATTTAAAGGCTTAAAAAGGGTTTGCGGCGTTTTAATGATTTTCTCATAATTCGATTACTAAAAACGAAACGATTCTGTACCACATAAGAGTACTACTACTACTACTATATATATATATATATATATATATATATACCTCTTGAATTCGATCCGCAATGCAATTGTCGTAAACCTTGTTTCCGAATTCGTCCGTGACATGGAAAACTGGATCTCACAATCAAAAACAAGAAAATTGCATTTAGTACCGAATAATTCGTCTCGATTCGCAACAAAAACAAAACGAAAAAAAATTAAAAAAACGGAATTAAATCTGTCACCATCCATAAACCAGCCGCCATCGGAAGCAATGTAGGCCCTTTTGATAATCAGATTCATATCAGTAAGAACTTGCACCACCTCCAATAGGCTTCCCCTCTTATTTGCACTGTCAACCTAAAATCAAAACATTTATATATATATATATATATATATATATATATATATAAACAACCTAGTACACTTTCTTGATTTAGAACAAAAATTCAAGAAATAAAAAAAATGGTTACCTTGATCAAAGAGACCATCTTGTGAGATGCATTGTCAATAGTAACCCTGTATATACAAATCCCAAATCAAGAAATTAAACAAGATTCAAGAATTAGTACCCCTGTTTTTTTTTTTTTTTTTTTAAATCGATTTCTTCGAAAACTCGACCGTTTAATCGAAAAAAAGGCTACATGTTTAACATGCAAACGGACACAAATACAATCTGGCAAATTCAGATAAACTAAAGTTAATCCACAATTAACACCAGATAATAAACATGGAAAATATAAAAAGATTCTCTCTCTCTCTCTCTCTCTCACACACACACACACACACACACACACACAAAAGAAAGAAAAAAACTTACATAGGTGGATTCATTCGAATGACAAGCTTCTCAAACTCATCATCAGCACTGACCGAGGAAGTAAAGAAATTCATTTTTTTCTCAAATAATAATTAAAAAAGAAATGATCGAACTCAATTCCAAACAAATAACTGAAAATAATAGAAATAAAATAATAAAAAGAAAACCCTTTTGTTTTCTTGTTTATTATTTATTTATTTCGGCCCAGTTTTTGTTCCTCTGAGAATGTGTTTGTGAATTCTGTGTGTGTGTGTTTTTTTTTTAGGTGCGTTGGGTATATATAGGACAAGGAGGGCTCCTTAGCTGTACCAGGAGTTTTCTGGGGTGACTTTTTTTTTTTTTTCTTTTTCTGTTTGTTTTTACACCTGTGTGATTTCACATTTCATCGCCTATATATATAATCTATACATACATATAGATACACATTTATGTATGTATATATGTGTGCAATATGTGTTTACACACATGCCAAATGAGATATAGAGAGAGAGAGAGGACTTGACCAACATGACCCTTGAGTTTTTATTTTTATTTTCCTCTTTTATTTATTTATTTAATTATTTTCCGAGTGGGTTCGACAAAAGTTTGAGCTCGACAGACCTTATTTGTAATAATATTAATAATATTGATATAAAATTAATATTTGTAATTAAGAAAATGAGGTCCAGCTTAGAAAATTAAAGCTCGATGAGCTGGAGTCAGGAAAAATACAGCTGGGGCGCTTGCGCTCAAGCTCACTAGCTAAATATGTCGCGGAGGGTTGTTGAGTGTGATGAGTAGGAAAATGCGATGTAGACGAGGTATAGATAAATTAGAATTGACACGTGTTTACCACATCTCTAACGTATGGATGGTATCGAATCTAAACGCATTTAACGTGATGATGTAAACATGAATCGGCGCGGTGTGGATTTATTGTTCCATAATGCACACTGCACCAACTCATTAACACATGTTCATAGTTGGTGGAGTAGGTCGAGCTCGTCGCACGAAGTTTGTCCAGTACAAATTATACATATCTTGTATGGTTTGTAAGCTATTACACGAGAGTTAGGTTTATCAGTACACATAGACTGTTGGTTTCTTTATTAAAAAAACTAACGAAAAATTACTATAATTAGTATGAATTATTTAACATAAATTTAAACAAAAATAAAATAGCAAGTGAAATTCATTGAGTAACATATCACTATAATGTATACACAATCACTACAATTAGTTAATCTCTAATTCTCAAGTAACTTGGTAAACCTAAAATTTTAACAATTTCATTCGTTATAAATAAAACGTTGACTACTAGTGAAAAAAGTCCTATATATTTTAATATAAAGTAACTTAAATAAAAATATCTTCTTTTTATGAAACCCATAACGCACATCTAACCTAAGATTTTGACAATTTTCATTTGCTATTATATTACGAGATAATAATAATAAAGCAAATCCAATACTTGAAAACAAGAAAACTTTTTCAAATATAATTCCACCATTCTTGATTATGAGTACAAGTCTTACCAAAAGTCAACGACAATTAATGCTTCATTCCAAATAAAATGAAAAGGGAAAAATAATATTACAATATTATGTAATGAAATTAGGCATGCGTTCTTTTTTATTTGGTGTGAAAAAATCAGGCTAGATTTTGGCAAGCTTTCTCCCCCACACCCTTTGCCTCTTCTCCAATATTTACTTTTCATATCTCACTAGTTAGATTCTTTTTATTGCATTTGATATTTTACATCTTTGTAGATATTATTACATGTATATTTTGATCGATGACGTCATTAATATATACTGATGACATCATTAATATACATGAATATGTATAATTTATAACAATAATATAAACTCAATCACCTATTAATACAAGAAAAATGTTTCGATGCGAGACCCGTCTGAAGAATCCACCTCGAAGAGTCCGCTGAGGTACGGTGCGACGAGTCCACCTAGACCACATCAATAATATATTTTATTAACGACACGCAAAATACAACATTTAATATATTAAAGGCCTCGTTCGAATATCTATATCGAATTAATTTAAATTAAATAAGCTTGGATTGATTTTATATTGACTATTTAATTATTTAGTTCAAGATCTTCTATGTCTTAGATTGAATTTCGTATTAAATTTGTTAAATTATGTAATTTGTCTATGAAATTTTTTAATTAACAAAAAAGAGATTGTTCTAAGAAGATTTTTTTATACCTTCTCTTTTTTGTCACCCATGGATTTTTTAATTACACCGGTGTTATTAATTTAATGAAATAGTAACATCTAATTGTATGCTTCAATTTTGTAGCGAGTTTGAGTAAATATGAATTTTGTGAACCAAATATCTTAGTAGACCTTATTGTTTTGGGCCCGTTCGGTTACATATGTTGAATTATATAATATTGAACTATTTTTTTATTGACTAATTAATTATTTAGTTTGGAACATGTTGAATTCGTTAGATTAGCTCTCGTATTAAATTAGTTAAATTATGGTATTATATTGAATTTCCATAAAACCTCTTGGGATAAAAATGATTTATGATTTTTAACCAAAAAACTTTCATTTTCTTGTTTAGTCATCCCGACAAAATTAATCACAGAGCGGAGGGATGCTACTGAATTAACGATATAATATCATATAGTAGCGGATTTTAGTTGTTATAGCAGTTTTAATAAGTACGAATCTTATCAACCGAATATCTTAGTGGCCTCGATTATTTAACCAGTAGAACTTAATAGTGGTAATCGAACAAAGTAAAAATCCAAGTGAGTTCTAAAAAGTAAATAATTGCATACTCGTTCATTATGGTTCCAAATCTAGTGGGGTTGTACTTGTACTAGTTAATAGGGAATCCTTTTGTCTATCCATTTTCTGGGGGTGTACGTGTGTTGATTCAGTTTGAATGCAATATTTTTCTTACTATAATTGTTTTTTGCACCCTCATCTTTCAACAAATGTCCAATACATCCTAATTTAGAAAAAATCGGACTATATTGCTGTGACAAATTTGTGAAAGCGTTTTGTCTCAAAATTCGTTTTGTCAAAAAATCATATTCTACCGAGCAAGCGTCGTTGTTGAGGTTTCGCCATCGATGTGAACTATTCCCGTAATTAAGTGTTTTCTAGTATGGAGATTAGAGGAACTGGCGTTGAAGATTATTGAAAACCAACTAGCGTTTTACGTGTAGTTTTCCTTTGTATTTTCCTCTTTTTCAGTCACATAATATTTCATTTTTTCTCCAAATCATTTTATCTCGTATATTTTACCTCATAATCGAACATGAAATCTGTTTTACCTAGTCACTTCATGCTTGGAATGAATGAAATAAGGTAGGAATGAAATGCTATCTATATTGTCTTTCCCATATACATGTTTGAAACATACAAGTAATGAAAAATGGAATGAAATAATAACTTCTCGATTGATTATAATTTTTTAATATTTGATAATTAAAAAATAATTATAACTTTTGTAACTAATATTCAATAAAGTATTATCCAATAGTAATTGTAATATATGGTTAGTATTTTGTTTTAACTATTATAATTTTAAGGTTGATTTCTTATTAAATTACTATATATTATTGATGATGCTAATTGCTTAGATCACCTGAGGTAGTGTAGAAAGCGAACTGGGAGAGCAAAGCGGATCAGTAGCTTGACAACTTGATGATTCTAAGGTACCTGCGATCATAGAACACGTGAACTAGGCCGGGGGTTGATCCGGCGGAAACCCCTCCGACGCTCAAGTCAGACGTGCTGACAGTAGAAATAGTCCAGAGAAAACAGTTGATAGTATTGCTCAGTTAATAGGACATACCTGAAAGAAAGAGTTCAAACCTTTATTTATATCTTAGTTGAGATTGTCGGGCCCAAAACTTAATTGAAGGTGATTGGGCCTCGACGATAATGGTCTTCGATATTGGGCTCGTGACCCAGTAGGTAAATAATTTGTAGGCCCATTGGATTGGACCAATTAGGCATATCAATTATGAATAAATATATTCATAATTTTCAAATATCTTAATATCGAAATAAATATATAAATATAATTTTCTTGTCAACAATATTATTTTATTTTTATAAAATAATTATTGATTGGATGAGTACGAAGCCAATATGATTTTCTTGGATTTCATCTTCAATTTTATGGATAACAAAAAAATAAGTATAAGTTCATTCCTTGAATATTATAACACTATTCTAAATAAGTATTTTTTTTTTAATATTATTAAGAAATATATTTTATTTTATTTTAGATTTTTGAATTTAATATACATAAATAAAAATATATAATTTTTTTTACAAATAATTTTAATTTATTATTATTTTTAAATAATTAACGATGGGTAGATTCATGTTAAACTAAATCTTTGTGGTTCAAATCTTTGATTGTAACCCCAGTTTAATCAATTTTGACAACAAAAATTCAATTTTGACTTTCTTTTCTATAATTATTTTTTTGTTGTCGGTTTCTGGCGTTGACTTTTTCGATTTTTTTTTCTGCCGCCGATTTTCGGGGTTGACTTTTTTTAATGATTTATTTTTTCCCTAAAATTTTTATCCATTTTTTTACGCCTATCGTTAAATGTTGACCGTAATTGTACTGTCATTAACAATAATTATACTATCAATGACAGTACATTAACGTAATTATACTCTCGTTGACAGTACATTAACGTAATTGTACTGTCGATGACAATACATTTATGTAATTGTACTGTCGTTGAGAGTACAATTAGAGTCTGCGACAGTAATATTATTTTTTTGGTTTTTTTTTATTGTTTGATTTGTTGACAAGTCAACGTAATTATATTACTTGAGTTTTTTTGTTTTGTTTGAGTTGTTGACGGAGTAACGTAATAATATTACTGTAAACACAATAATATTATTGTGGTTGACGGTAATATTACTGTTGTTACATGAATATTATTATCAACCACATCAATATTAATTCTTTGGCTTTTTATTATGTTTACCTTCGTTGACCGGTCAACATATTAATATTACTCTATTACACAATAATAATGACTTTTGTTGTGTTAATATTATTGTGCTAGAGATTAATATAGCAATATTGTTGTGTTAAACTGTAGTATAGTTAATATTATTGTGTTTAACAGTAATATAGTTAATATTACAGTCAACCACAACAATATTGATGTTTAAACAGAGGCAAAAAGATGCAAAGACAAAAAAAAAATTGAAAAAGTCAACGCCAGAAACTGGCGAAAAAATCTGGAAGGGAAAAAAAAATCAACAGCGGCGATAGACGAATTAAATTGTACTTAAAATTGTGTTTTAGGTCAAAATTGAATAATTTGTGAAATTTGGGGTCAAATTGAGGTTAAAACGTGAGGGGCTATTTCACTATCTTACAAACCTATTGACAATGTGTGGACTTTTTTTTTTTTTTTTTGTGTCTAGACCTATTTATGAATAAGTATCCATTAATGAACTTGTTTGTAAAATGTCCTATAAGAAAAAAACTTATAATATACTGAATTAAAAAAGTAATAATTAAAATACATTATATTTGCCTTAAAAAAAACATTAAATTTAAATGTCACTATCGACCCCAAAATAAATTTGTTATAAAGTTTGTTAATGTATATTCTTAGGAAATAAGTTAGGGATTTGATTTGATATACTTTACATAAGTTAGGAGATTTGATTTCATTGTAATTGGTAATTTCCTTGTATAGCTTTCTCTCTATGTGTATAAATAGTGCCTCCTATGGAGAAGAATACACATCAATTTTTCCTCAATTCAATTAACATGGTACCAAGAGCCAATCTCTGATCTTCTAGCAATTTTTGGTTTCCCTGTGGTGTTTTCATCTTCTTCGTTTCTCGCTTCCGCCGAAACACCATAAAACCACTGTTGTGCGTGCGTCATTGCTCCGATTCAGATTCTGATCATACCACCAAGATCGTCGTTAAACGATCTACTCATCGGTGAAAATCAGACTGCCATCGGAGACCGCACGCACCCTCACGCGCCCCGAGAAGGTTCTGCGTACAGTTTCACGCGCCACCGTACCGCCGCCGAAGAATTTTCACGCGCCACGCGCCTCCACGCGCCTCTCACGCGCCTCCACGCGCTCTCACGCGCGCCGTACCGGCACTGAAGATTTTCACGCGCCTCACGCGCCCCGCGTCCCACGCGCCCACGCGTCTCTTTTGGCTGCTTTATGTGACGTCATCCTCACGTCATCGCTGACATCATCCTCCTCTAGCAGTGACATCACCGGTGCTTTGTCATCGCTGAGTCAGCTCGCCACGTCAGCACCAGTCATCTCGCCACATCAGCATCGGTAATCTGTTGACTTTGACTTTTGGGTCATTTTTACCCGATTTTTCGTGTAGATTTCAGTTTTTACGTCCGTTTTATTAAAAAAAAAAAAAAAAAAAAAAAAAAATGGATAAAAGAGATAATTTTCTCCCTCGACCCATCAATAGTACTCTAGAAGGAACCAAAAATTACTTGTCATGGTCTCAAGCTATGAGAAGTTTTCTTAAAGGTCGAATGCTTTGGCAATATTGTACTGGTGCAATCACCATTCCTGTTCAAGCGAAAGATGAAGCCGACTCTGCCTTTGTTGGTCGTACAATTGAGTGGGACAGCCACAACCATATGATTCTTACATGGCTCAGAAATACATCCATTCCTTCAATTTCCAACTTATTGGGCAGTTATGACGATGCCAAATCCGCATGGGACATGCTAGCGACACGATATTCAACTTCTCATGGATCTATGAAATATCAGTTGGTTGTTGCATTGCACCAACTTCGCCAAGAACCAGGGCAATCCATCAATGATTATTACGATCAGTTCCGCTACATATGGGACCAAATTGATTTGTCTGAACCAACTTGGGCGTGCTCTAAAGATGCTCAACTTTGTGCTGCTGTACGAGACGAATTTCGTCTTTATGAATTTTTAATGTCTCTTGACAAAGCATTTGAACCGGTCCGAGGTCAGCTTCTCAATCGTAGTCCGCTTCCTTCTCTTGATATAGCTGTTAATGAGTTGGTACGAGAAGAAACACGTCTTGCAACTCTTCAAGTGCAGAATAAGATCAATGTCCTCGCAGTTGCTCCCCCTATCAACACAGATCAACCTTCTCATTCCGGATTCGATAGTCGGCGTAGACAGTCCATCAAGAAGTTTTGCAACTATTGCAAACGCCCGGGCCACACAATTGATACATGTTATCGTCGAAACAAATCCACCGTTGCTGTTACTGAGTCCACTCCGCCAATGACTTCCACCTCAGCTGTGTCTCAGTCTTCTGGATCCACTATACATCTTACATCACCTGAACTACAAGATATAATAGCTCAGGCTATTCGTATGGCTGGTAATGCATCTCTTTCCACTGCTCTCTCAGTCCTGCCTGGTAAGTCTCAAACTTGGCTTTTCGATTCCGCATGTTGCAACCATATGACCGCTCATTCATCCTTGTTTTCTAAACTTGAACCTGCTCCACACCCTTTAAATATTCACATAGCAGACGGTTCCACTTTACATGGTAAAAACTTAGGGCCTGTTTCAACTCCCAATATTCTTGTTCCCGACGTTTTTCACATTCCTGATCTATCTTATAATCTATTTTCTGTGGGACAATTAGCTGAACTAGGATACCGTCTTACTTTTGATTACTCTGGATGTATTGTTCAGGATCCGAGGACGGGACAGGAGCTTGGGACCGGGCCTAGAATTGGGCGTATGTTTCCCGTGGATAACCTTCGTCTTCCACCTGTTGCTCCCATCTCTGTTGCTGCTGCTGTTACATCTACATCTTCTTCACCTTCTCTTGTTCTATGGCACTCTCGCCTTGGTCATGCTCCTACATCTCGTTTTCAGCACTTAGCTTCTAAAGGTCTGTTAGGTTCTGTGTCTAAAGAACATTTTGATTGCACCTCGTGTCAGTTAGGAAAACAACCAGCCTTACCATTTAGTACTAGTTCATCAGTTTCTAATAAAATTTTTGACTTAATTCATTCTGATGTTTGGGGTCCCTCCCCCGTTACTAGTATTGGTGGCTCGAGATATTTTGTTGTCTTCATTGATGATTATTCTCGTTATAGTTGGATCTTTCTCATGAAATCTCGCTCAGAACTATTGTCCATATATAGTAATTTTGCAAAAATGGTTGAAACTCAATTTTCACAGCGCATCAAAACTTTTCGATCTGATAATGCTCTTGAATATACTCAAAATGCCTTTCAAAATATCCTTCATTCCTATGGCACTGTTCACCACCTTAGTTGTCCAGGGACCTCTCAGCAAAATGGTCGAGCCGAGCGAAAACTTCGTCACATTCTTGACACTGTTCGTGCTCTCCTTCTCTCTGCGAAAATTCCCTCTCCATTCTGGGGTGAAGCTGCCTTGAATGCAGTTTATGCTATCAATCGTTTACCAAGTCCTGTTATCCAAAATGAAACTCCATACGAGCGCCTCTTTATGAAATCTCCAAACTATCATCAACTCCGTTCTTTTGGTACAGCTTGTTTTGTCCTTCTTCAACCACACGAACACAACAAACTCGAGCCTCGGTCTCGCCTTTGTTGTTTTCTTGGTTATGGAGAAACTCAAAAGGGCTATCGGTGTTATGATCCTATCTCTCATCGTCTTCGTGTCTCTCGTCATGTTGTCTTTTGGGAACATCGTCTTTTTGTTGAACTTTCACATTTTCGTCCTTCTTTGAGTACCTCAGCCGAGTTAGATATATTTTCGGATGATTCTCCTTATCCTATCGACTTGTTTGAAAATAATAGTATTCCTCGCTCCAGCCCAACCCCAAATGAACAGGTGGAGAATGAACAGGTAGAACACGCACTGCCCAGCTCTGACCATGAGTCCCTTGCTCCTGCTCCGCCTGAGGATCTTACAGACCATACACCACCTCGCCATTCAAATAGGGTAAGATCTATTCCTTCTCATCTACTTGACTATCATTGTTACACTACTCTTGCCACTTTGCACGAGCCTCACTCCTATCATGAGGCTTCCACCAACCCTTTATGGCAAAATGCCATGAGAGAGGAACTTGATGCATTATCTAAAAACCATACTTGGGATCTTGTTACTCTCCCTCCTGGACAGTCTGTTGTTGGATGTAAGTGGATCTACAAGATCAAGACTCGCTCTGATGGATCGATTGAGAGATATAAGGCTCGTCTTGTTGCAAAGGGTTTTACTCAAGAGTATGGAATTGATTATGAGGAGACATTTGCTCCAGTTGCTCGAATCTCTTCAGTTCGCGCTCTCTTGGCTGTTGCCGCTGCTAGTCGATGGGATCTATTTCAGATGGATGTTAAAAACGCATTTCTAAATGGAGAACTATCTGAAGATGTCTATATGCAACCTCCGCCAGGACTCTCTGTTGATTCAGACAAGGTCTGTCATCTTCGCCGTGCACTTTACGGTCTTAAACAAGCCCCTCGAGCTTGGTTTGCCAAATTCAGTTTCACTATATCTCATATGGGTTACTCTGCCAGTTGTTATGATTCTGCCTTATTTCTCCGTCGTACTGACAAAGGCTCCATCTTCCTCCTCTTATATGTGGATGATATGATCATAACTGGTGATGATCCTAGTGGAATTCAAGAATTGAAGGATTTTCTGAGTCATCGTGATTTGGTCTACAACCTCAAGTTGGTTTGTCACCCTCCTTGAGGTTGAGGGGGGCTGTTAATGTATATTCTTAGGAAATAAGTTAGGGATTTGATTTGATATACTTTACATAAGTTAGGAGATTTGATTTCATTGTAATTGGTAATTTCCTTGTATAGCTTTCTCTCTATGTGTATAAATAGTGCCTCCTATGGAGAAGAATACACATCAATTTTTCCTCAATTCAATTAACAAAGTTGATTGAGAAATTAAGTATAGATAGACGAATGAGATGAGTTCTGTCAGTGGGAGTGTTCATTCCGCAAAATCGAATCATCCGCGAAATTTTCGTACGCCAAAATTTCATAGGATTAAAATCGAATCGCAATATACTGTTCACTTATGTCGATAATGAATTACCGAAAATTTATTAAAAATACGAATTTTTATTTATGTTTCTACATCTTGGTATAAATACAATGAATAATAGTATAAACATTAATATTAAATATTATATACATACAATAATATATAGATTAAAATTTGCATTTTTGGTAATATCGAATTACAAAAATTTTGAAAATAAAAACATCGAATATCGAACATAGTTAGCGATTCGGTATTCAAGGCGTGTCGAATTTTCGATTCGGCACGGTCCCGTTGGTTTACCGAACAGATGAACGGTCGTAGTTGAGTGAGGTCGATAGATCCGAATATACGATAATGCCACCTGGGGTTCGTGAGAAGTAATGCAAATATATTTAACGTTGCGAGAGTAATTTTACTATTCTCAAACTCATCGCCTTATCTATTTATTATTATCTAGATGGTTCATAAATCTGATAATGTCTGGGGGCCCACATTATATTCTGCTAAAAGAAGAAAAAGAATATTCTGATTGTTTTGCATGTCAAAATCAAAAGATTTATAGAATGTTTATAACTACCAAACCCTCACAAGTCACAATCAATTGCATTCACACATCCACACACATAGCTCAATTGATTGTGCCAAGTAAACAAGATTGCATGCTTCTTTTTCCTTTTTTTTTTTTCAAAAGAACTTGCAACTAACCTTATAGGTTGCAAGAAATACGAGATACGTAAATCACACTATACTAACTATGTGTGACAAATTTCATCTAGCTACTGTTGACAAAGAAACTCGAATTTTGGATCAATTGACATTTGTTCAACTTGCTCTAACCGCTAAATTATCCCTTGCGGGATATGTAATTTTTTATTTTCCTGCTGCAGCCGCCTCTGAACGGTGGTCAACTCAGGTCTCCGGCAGTTTTAACTTTTTCTTCTTTTCCTCACCATTTTTTGGACCCTGTAAAAATATTAATATTAATATTATTGATAGTAATATTAACTATATTATTGTTTAACACAGTTATATTGTTATATTACTATCTAGCACGGTAATATTAACACAACAAAATCACTATGTTACATAACAAATTATTGTAAGTACAATAATATTATTACGTTGATCGGTCAACAAAGACAAACATCATAAAAAAATATTGTTGTGGTTGACAGTAATATTAGTAATATTACTATCGACGACAGTAACATAACTGTAATGAAAGTAATATTATTGTGTTTATTGTAATTTTACTATCAACCACAGTAATATAACGATAGTAGACATTACTATTATTACGTTGACCGATCAACAAAATAAAACAAATAAAAAGGTAAGAACAAAATAAATAAAATTGATGTGGTTGACACTAATATTATTTTGTTTACAATAATTTTACTATCAACCACTGCAAAATTACAATAGTAGACAATAATATTATTACTTTGACCGATCAACAAATCAAACAAAATTAAAAGTAAAAAAAAATAAAAAATAAATAATTAATGTGGTTGATATTAATATTGTTGTGTTTACAGTCACCGATTACCAGTGGATGGAAAAAAAGTAAAGAAAAAAAATCAACGCCGGACACAGTCGACAGAAAATGAACGTTTGAAAAAGTAAATATTTGCTTTTTTTTCGGTCAAAATTAATGAAATTGAAGTTAAATTGAGATTACAATTAGGAATTGAGTTTAAAAAATTGGGAGTACTTTCATATACATTAAGTTTACCTTTATTTATAAGACATATTAAAGGGATATATATATTGACATAAAAAAAACATAATAATAATAATAATAATAATAATAATAATAATAATAATAATAATAATAATAATAATAATAATAATAATAATAATAATAATAATAATAATAATAATAATAATAATAATAATAATAATAATAATAATAATAATAATAATAATAATAATAATAATAATAATAATAATAATAATAATGATAATGATAATAATGATAATAATAATGATAATGATAATAATAATAATGATAATAATAATAATAATAATAATAATAATAATAATAATAATAATAATAATAATAATAATAATAATAATAATAATAATAATAATAATAATAATAATAATAATAATAATAATAATAATAATAATAATAATAATAATAATAATAATAATAATAATAATAATAATAATAATAATAATAATAATAATAATAATAATAATAATAATAATAATAATAATAATAATAATAATAATAATAATAATAATAATAATAATAATAATAATAATAATAATAATAATAATAATAATAATAATAATAATAATAATAATAATAATAATAATAATAATAATAATAATAATAATAATAATAATAATAATAATAATAATAATAATAATAATAATAATAATAATAATAATAATAATAATAATAATAATAATAATAATAATAATAATAATAATAATAATAATAATAATAATAATAATAATAATAATAATAATAATAATAATAATAATAATAATAATAATAATAATAATAAAAAAACGTAGTTATGTTCGTTTTTGTTCCCCATATTTTTAGTTGATCAATTGTATACACAGACACGAATACTGGCTTATACAAAAAAAAATCATAAACCCCAAGAAAAATTTACAAAATTCAATACTTTTATTATAAATCACCTCAGAACCAATAAAATACAAATAAAAAATACACAAATATATGCATATGTAACTACATGTTACTATATGTATAGTAATGTATAGTAATGTATAATAATGTATACAATTTGTTGAACACTGCTTCACATGGGACTTCAAACAAATTTTTGACACCTTCAAGGAGAGGATCAATGGCTTTCATTAAGCTGCAATTGCAAAATCAAAACAAAAAAAATGACTTTAGTGCAAATCAACAAAATTTGAAGAAACATCAAAACACTCAAAAAATCAACAAACACTAAGAGATCGAGAGATAGAAAGAGAGAGAGAGAGAGGTTATTGCTGGGAAATGCTACATATTTTAAATCAAACAGACAATGACTCCTCACCCCCTCGCCTCCTACCAAAACCCTAGGCGCCGCTAATAACCACCCACGGTTCAGCGCGCCCACAAATGCAAAAAATTATAGAAATAAACCTCAGAACATAAAAACAACGAAATTACCATTAAAATATAGATCTCGACGAGAGGAATCCAACGGTGGGTAGCCCGTCAAATTTTGAATGGTGGAACACAAAATACACATCCGGCAAGACCATCGCCGTCGAATGAAAAAAATTTGCAGAAACTGACATGCGCTCCAAACTTAATGAAATCACCACCAAAAGAAAGAGCTCGACGAGAGGACTCCACCGGTAGTTAAACCATCGAATTCCGACCACCGGAGAGAAAGTTATGACTGCGGGAAGCAATTTCGCCGGTGGGAGGTTTGTGGAGGCGAGATTTTGAATCTGGGAGAAGAAGACCGAAATGTGAGTGGTTAGGGTTTAAAACTGATTTTAAAAGGGTATTATAGGAACTTCAGTGTAGCCCAGGGGATATGTCAAAATATTTTCGAAATGAGGGGAATTTCCCCGAGAGTTAAATCTATATAATTTGGAAATGAGGGGTCTACAAAATAATCCCTTTAAGTTAATTTTTTTTTGCGTATTGCAAGTCAACTTAATTATTGTTACATCCACTTTTATTTTTATAAAAATTACTACGTCATTTTAACAAAATAATATTATATTTAAGAGCCAATGATTTTCTTAACATATTTGAAAAAAATGTTAAGATCTTGAATTCTTGATTCAAGATAGTAAAATACGAGTAAACATATCATGCTGCTCAAATTCGATTAATGTTCGCCTCGGTCATGCTCGATTTCGTTATTAATCAAACCAAGCTCAAATATAAACTTCAACAAAAAAACTCACAAAGAAAATTCAACAATCACAAACACTTGTATTTATTCCAAATGTACTAAACAACAGTAAAATATCCAAACGAAATTGTATTTAAATAATCGTTTCTTAAACCGAAAAGGGGAAAAAAAAAAAAACAGTTACTGCAAACATTACAAGAAAAAGATGATACGGCAATTGCAGGGAAAAGAAAAAAAAAAGAATCAGAAAATAAATACGAAGTAAGCTGAAATTCTTGTAGCAGTTCTCCGTACGATTTTTTTATCTAAAACATCTAAAACGAAGAATATTCCCTCACGGTGACATCATCATTCATTCATTCATCGACACCAAGATCGCCCCATTTAACGTTGTACCTGGCTGCAAGGTAGTGGGCCCCGACCGGGCCCCGACTTCCATAAGGATAATATTCTGGGATTATTTTATTTTCTTCAAGCTCATTTAATACAGGAGTGAAGAGCTTCCAAGCTGCATCTAATTCGTCGCTCCTAATGAAGAGCCTCCTTTCACCTTCAACCGCATCTAGAAGAAGTCTTTCGTATGCATCCGGTATCTCCTTCGAGTATCTACGAAAACAAACATAACATAAATGAGTAAAATTACGATTATAGCCTTGTCTTTTTGCAAAAATTATAGAAATGGCTCTCTTTCTATATGTATTATCGGTCAATATTAATATCGTTGGCGTTCATAGGAAAACAAACAAGCAGATGTTGAAATATTGTTTCAAACAAGAAAAACAGAACTGATCGGCCAAAGTGAACACTGGGCCTAATCGATTTTCCTTATTATTAGGCTTTGTTTGGTTCCTAAGATAAGATTAGCCACGATAAGATTAAATAATTTTCTTGAAAACCGAATGGTATTATCAAACCAATAAATAATCTACCAATTAACCAAGATTTGCCATTTTGATTTTTGTTAGCATAATTGCATTTTCAATTCTGATGTCTCAAGGAGATAACTAACGATCCCTCTACAGTAAAAACACCAAAATATTAACACGTTATAAATATAAATCCCGAAGAACGAGAAAATATTCAACACGTACTTTTGAACCGTTTAGAGAAATAATTCAACTAGGAAGAAATTAGATCTAGGTGCAGGAAAAATTGCAGGGATAAATTTTACCAAAAGAAAATAAAAATAAAAAAATACCTTGCTTTGTAGAGAAGATTAAGATTACTTCGGTCCAACCTCATTCCCAATCCCGGGACTTTATTATTAATCTTGAGATAAATAGCTTCGTCAGGTTGAACGCGTATTACGAGCTCGTTAGTCGCTCGATCAAGATCCGTACCAAAGTTCCTATTGTACAAATTACCAGGAACATGTCTAAACTGCACCCGTATTTCCGTCCTGTCAAAATCCAAAAGGAAAATTCCGAAAAATGTAAAAAACAATAAATAAAGAAACAAGAATATACAAGAATATATATATATATATATATATATATATATATATATATATATATATATATATATATATATATATATACAGTTTTTCACTGACGTCTTATTATGTAGAGCTTTGCCAGCTTTCATTAGAAACGGGACCCCGTCCCATCTGGCATTATCGATAAAAAGTGCAGCAGCAGCAAAAGTCGGAGTTAAACTATTTTTAGGCACGGTGGCGTCGTCTGTATATCCAGGGTAAGAAACGCCTCCTCTCGTGTCACTTTTATACTGTCCTATCACAACATCATCCCCTCTTATAGGTTTCATCGAACGCAATACTTTCACCTGTTTTTTTTTCCAATCAAATAATTAGTTAATTAATTATAATAATACGACTTGTCAAATTAGAAAAAAAAAGGACCTTCTCGTTACGGATATCTTCTGCATCCAAACTGACAGGTGTCTCCATGGCGAAGAGGGCGAGTATTTGGAGCAGGTGGTTTTGCATTATGTCTCTGATTATTCCGTAGTGATCGAAATAACTGGTACAACAGAAGAAGAAAAAATTAAAATTAATTAATAAGAAAAAAGGTGAGAAATGTTTTTCTTTATGGGAATGTGAAATGACGAAATTACCCTCCCCTTCCTTCAGTGCCGAAGTCCTCAGAGAAAATCAGCTGAACGTTTCTTATGTACTGCCTTGACCATAAGGGCTCGAAAATAAGATTGGAGAAACGAAGAACGGAGAGATTCTCGACTAGCTCCTTTCCAAGATAATGATCTATCCTGTAATAGAGGAAATCATATATTGTTATCCTTGTTTAGGGATTATGATTAGGCTTCACAGATAATATAATCACGCTTTGTCGACTGTTTCGGGTTTAGATTTCAAAGCCCATGATTAAAAAAGGGCCCGGATTATAATCAAGCATATGAAGAGTATTAGGCCATGTTTGGTTGGGTGATATATTAATCCGACTTTATCACATGTTTGTTTTCCATTACTGGACCTCGAATAGATAAAGATGCCGGGTTTCAAATCATTAAAACCGATTGACTATTTGTCCAATCAAATGAGATGGGATTGTAAAAACAATCCAATTGACGTGTCCACATTTACTTTCATATGTAATCACATCAACCAAATATGCATACACGGATTGATAATTTTTTTTCTTTTTTTGTAATAGTAGAATCCAGTGATTATTTGGGTAATGATATCACCCAAATAAAACGGTTGCCGGTTGTATAATAACAAATAAATCCAAAATAAGATAATCACATAATACTAGGGCTGTGCATGGATCGGTTTTAACCATCAACCAACCCATTTTCGACCCACAATTTGTGATGGTTAATCAACCATCAACCGACCCATTTAAGTTGGGTCGATAATGTCAACCAACCCATGTATAGTTGGGTCGATAATGGTTTCTAATATGCTAAAAAGTTGGTTAGTCGGTTAATATCGGCCAACCAACTTTATTCATTAATTTATTATTTGTTAATTTTAATTAAAATATTTAATATTTTTAATTTCAAATTTCTATTTTATATCACATTTATTAAATTGTTTAATATTGACCAAAATCCTTAAAGCAATAAATCTAACTTAATTATCTAATTTGAACTATTTTAATTTTAAGACATACAGTCTAAATATTTGGACGATTATTATTTGTTGAACTAGTTATGTTTAATTGCAATATATATGCACGTAATGTTTTGAATCTTTTATTTGAATATTATTGAACTAGTCGCATTTAATTTATAAAAAATATAGCGTTGTACCAAGTAATAAAATATTAAAAAAAAATTAAAAAATATTTAGATGGATGACCCATCAACCAAACCACCAACCAACCCATTAAATTGGTTTTCAACCATCACCCAACCCATGTAAGTTGGGTCGATAACGGTTTCCAATATTTAGCAAAGTTGGTTGGATGGTTTGGGTTGGTTTTATGTCTGGTTTTTAACCAAACCAACCAACGCACAGCCCTACATAATACAATATTATCATGGACAATGTAACCGTGAACCAATTCAATCAATCCCCATCAATCTTATAAGGTCAGGTTTGGTTGGGGAGATTAGCCATGATTAATTACATAATTATGATCAAATAAATAATGGGATTTTTTTTTTACGTTTGGTAAACTCAATAACTTTCCGGGTCGACCCAGAAATATAATGTTTTCATGGCTTATATTGGCTAATACTATCTTGGCAACCAAACGAGGCCTTAAATGTTAATTACCTGAAAATTTGATCCTCCTCCAAGTATTGCTTGAGAGAGGTAGTCAAAGCAGCCGAAGATTCAGAATCACGGCCAAAAGGTTTCTCGACGATAACCCGAGTCCATCCATTAGAAGCCGAAGCCGATCGACTCGCACATTTTACAGCAGCTACAAATATGTTTGGTGGGATCGATAAATAAAACAGCCTATTCGCAATTCTTCCACCCTACACACAAAAAAAAGTTATTTCAAAATACGTAATAAAATGCCAAGAAAACCACCAACTCGTAAATTAAGTATATATGTACCTCGTGCTCCTTGAGTTTCTTATTAAGCTCCGTGAAATTATCCTCCGAATCGTATTGGCCAGAGTGGTAGAAACATCTTTGTAGGAACTGTTCCATCTTTTCACCACAATTTTCCCTAAAATAAAAACCCGAATTTTGTTCTCGTAAGAATCACAAATCAAATCAACGGAAGGGGTAAATGAAAATCCAATCACTAATCAAGAATTACCTTTTGTCGATTCTGCAAGTAAGTGTTCGGCTAACCATATCTCTCAATTCCGCATCGCTCATCTTACTACGTGCATAACCGAATATAGTGAAGTGCTGAAAAACGAAAAATACAAGAACGAGAACAAAGTTATTATTCATCTACTACACCTTATGGATCAAAAAGAAATCGTAAATTAATACTCGAAAAGCAAACCTCGGGAAGGCAATCCTCGTAGTAAAGTGCGAAAAGAGCAGGGAATATTTTCTTCTTGGCTAGGTCACCAGACGCACCTACCACTGTAATACTAACAGTCGATTTGCTGTTGTTTACGTCCGAAATAATCGGGGCTTTGTTTTCCTCGGGTGGGGTGATTGGGGATAACACTTCTTTTGATTTCTTTAATGGAGTTTCGCTTGTTGTAGGAACTTTAGTGGGCAATGCACCTAAATATAATTACACATTTCAATGTAAAAAAATAAAATAAAAAAAATGACGGAATTATACGTTATGAATTTCTCGAATGCAAAAATGAGTTTCACGATTGCAATGACGATATTCAATCGGTTTAATCAAATAGAAGATGAAAACGGAGCACAAAGTAAAGATCAGCTTTCTGGTGTGTGCAAAAGCATTTCAAAGTCAAATGTTGAAATTTAACAGAACTCGAAAAACCGATCTACTAATTTTTTTTTTTTTGCTTCGTATGAACTCGATGAAATTAAAAATTCTTAAACCATAACTTGTGCAAATCAGCACCAAAATTAAGAAAAGAAAAAACCCATTAAAGAAACTTTAGTGTGTGGCCAAAGCACCCAGACATAATTACACATTTCAGAGTGAAAAAAAAAAATAAAAAATTCTGAGCATGTAATAGATTAGTAATTCCATTGAGTGCAAGAATCAATTTCAGGATTGGAATGACAAATCAGCCCCAAAATAAATAAAAAATAACCAAAAAAACCCATTAAAGCAAATCAATCCAACAACGAGAGAGAGAGAGAGAGAGAGAGAGAGAGAGACCACAAAGGCTTAAAGAACAGTAAAACATGAAGATTTAGCCCTAAATTAATTTAATCAATACATAAAGGGGAAAGAAAAGAGAAACGAACCATCTTGCATGAGAATCGCATTGGACAAAGGGCTGCACTTGGATTGCAAAGAAACGTTCTTTGACCCTAATTTCTTCCTAGAAATCACCGAAAATTGAACAATTTTGTGAGACTGATTAAACCCAATTGAGGAAGAAGAAGAAGAAGAATAAGCTGGTGATTTTGAACAGCAATGATTCGATGAAGAGAGCGCAGCAGCCATAATCAAAAATCAGTTCAACCCAAGATTAATTTGTTGTTTTTTTTTCTAATGGTTGAATTGCAGAGAATCTTTATAGTTGAAAAATGAAAAGAAGTAAGAGAGATTGGGGAAAATGAGCTTCGGAAATGTCGAGGAGTTGGAGAACTCTTGATATCTCCGAAAGGCTGCTCTCTCTCTCTCTCTCTCTCTCTCTCTCTCTCTCTCTCTCGCTGTTGTGTAATTTGGTCGTTTTGGGCTTTTTGCCATGAACTCCATTGTTAAAGAGGCCATTGGGATATAAAATATAAATTTTGGCAATTCATTTAATTTCACTTTCCACCCCCAATAAATTATTATTATTATTCTTTTCTGCACTTTATATTCTTGATACAATTAATTATAGGGTAAATTACAACCATCACTGAGGTATAGTCAAATTACGAAAATTCTCCTCCTGTTTGGGTATTTACAATTCACTCTTCAAATATAAAATTTAGTGAAATCTTATAGATTATATGCAATATTATCACTTTTCTACCTGTTTTATTTCATTCGAACTCCACATTTTGAAGCAAGATGATGATAATATGTGTTTTTGGCTTGTATATATCAGATTGTGATGCATCAGAAACTATTTTTTTACACAAAATGATTACAAACTAGAACACATTCCACGAAAATCTAGATGATTATGTTGAATTTGACACCATAAGGGTGGAGGTGTAAGAAAAAAATCATAGTTGAGTGGTAGATGTGATTATCCAAACAAGAGGGTTTTTTTCGTAAATTAACCATATCTCAGGGATGGTTGTAATTTACCCTTAATTATATTTTGTACCCGACCCAAATGCACCGAGATCTATTGGGACTCGACTCGGACCCGGCCCCGCCTCCCAGTGGGTTGGTTTCGGGCCTCCTAAAACTTGGACTAGAACCCGGTCCGATCTGCCCTGTGGTCGTGTAGTCGTTCGTATATACAGGACAACATCAATTGGCTTCTGGATTCAATTTCTACAAGATAGATGTAAGGTTTCATAACTTTTTTTAAAAGTTAATTTTGTTACAATTGAAAAGTTGGGAAGCAACAAAATTTAGATACCTAAGATTGAATTTTAATAATAGAAAAGGAAATGTGCAAATTCTCCTAATCACTATGAATTGGTACTAAATAATAGTTTTGGTTATGAGTGCAACAAAGAAACTAAATATACATTTAGGTATACGTAAGCACTCTGATTTTTTGGTTTTACATTATTATCAATATTACGTGTTAAGCTATATTTCCTATATATAATATAATATAATTCAAATAAAAGATCTAAAAATTATGTTTATACCGAAAAAGACTCTAATGATTACATAAATGGAGAAACATAAAGATGGTCCTCTCCCTCGTGTAGTGTTTAATTTCAAATATATATATAATTTTTTTGGTAACGAAAGAACGCGCATCGCAGCCAACACATACATATGTATTTAATAAATCTGGACTCTCGTATAATAAATTACAAAACATACAAAAAAATATAAACCACGCTAGACTAATTATGTATGACAAATTCGACATTAGATCTATAGATTGTTGGAAAGAAATTGAAAATTGGATTAATTAACACAAGTTTTCTTGCTCCAATTGCTAATCCATCTCTTCCAGGGACAATTTCAAATATATATTATTATAACATAAAGACAAAATACATATATGTTTACTCTTTCTTTTATGAATGTCAATTATTCATTTTGAATTAGAGAAGTTGACTGCCATGTTTGTCCTTTTATGTATATCTTATTAATAAATATCGAAAAGTGTAGCTGGTATTGGTAGATGGACCTAACCCAGATTCCAAACATGTATGGGCTTAATTTGATGGGCTCTCCAGCCCAAAATAAATAGGATGTTCATTTTAAAGAAAAATAGAAATGTAAAAGACCAATTTAAAACGTTTGCTACTCCATTTATTCTATATTATATATTGTTTTAGTGAGTTTTTCCTGTCCAAATTAATTTTTTTTTAGGATTGTTTTGTCACATTGTTGCATATAATCGAGTTGAGTGGGAAAAAATAATTCTAAGAAATTTAGGAAAATCTATGGAATTTTATCGGGAAAAAAAGAAAAAAACATATCGAGTGAATTTTTGTTACTGATAATTAAAATAAATATGATGGAACATGTTTTCACTTATGCGAGAAAGCAATATGAAGTGTAAAAAATTTTATAATATCTCCAACTTAAAATACAATATATTGTCCTAACCAAATGATACAACTACTTTCTTCAATGCACTTGTATCATCAGTGCAAATAACAGAATGAAAACAAATGCTTGCTTCAAATCAACCATTACTTCTAAGTAATTTGTAAACAAAATTATTGTTTGCATGTAATGAATACAACACATCAATAATTACATAATCACATAAATGTGTTAAATGAATGATAATATATATTAAAGTACCTTAGTAAAAACTATGTCCGAGTACTACTTATCGACAAAAAAACTATTTGTTTATGAAATGCATTAATAGAAATAACCAAAAAGATACCAAATTATTTTGATAATGTGATGTTAGTAAGTATGTACTTTCATATTTGCCGAAACATTTCTTTGTATACGACATTGCTAGTGACATTGCATATTTCATTCGATTCAGATTTGATGAGGATCTTTATGCCAAGCCTACTTTTGACTCCAAACAACGCTACATATAACTGGTCGTGGATGAAAACATGTCTTGGAAGGTATAGTTTGACATGCGAAAGCTTTTGGCCTTTACTTTTGTTGATCGTCATGCCAAATAAAAAAATCACCGAAAATTGTCGTCTCTGAAATTTGATTGGCAATGTGCAATTTGACGGCATCAAAGTCATTCGAGGAATGGATACCATATCACCAACATGCTTACCAGAAAGAATCTTGCAGTTAATAACGTCAGTACCCTTTTGAGTAACTTGAAGCCTAGTTTCATTGCGCAATCCTCTGACTTGATCAATATTTCTAATGAGCATAACATGAACACCGACTTTAAATTTCAACTTATGTGAAGGAAGTCTGGAGCATGTTATGGTATTGAGGAAGTCAGTGGAATAAAATTCTGAGTTAATTTCAGAAGTTGCCTCATCGTGAAAGAAACTGCAATTATTATCACTGACATAACCAAACCTCGAAGTTGTCTCATCTAAAAACACTAATATAATTATTATCACTACCAAACTAAGAAAAAAGACGTTTTCATCAATTACATAATTTGATTAAATATTGCAGTATTAATAGAGCATTCCCGGCAGACCCAAGCCTCAGAGTAATCAATTTCAAATTCATTGGACTGATTGCCACAAATACATCCTGGGTGCATAGTCGTGTAGTGACAAGTAACACAACATAACAATTCATTCTTTGGCCCATAATGCCCGCAGTGCATGCATACAATGATCATTGATCCGATAGACTCTTGCACATGTTCGTTCAGTTTTCCAGTCTGAATGGATTGAAGAAGAGGGCTTACAATTGCAAGATGAATAACGGAAAATCGATTGAAGTAGAAAAATAACGAAACAAAGATTGAAAAAAGGCAAAAGACGCCAATAACAGTGGAAAAGTGAGTATCCAATGATAGATGCATTCTGAATATGTAATTCATAACCAGCAAAATGAAGCATATAAAAATAAATACATACTCTTGTCCAATTAAATGACGATATTTCAAATAAATTAAATTAAAATGGTTTACATATGTAAACCATACTAACAATGAATGCCCGATGTTTCTAAATAATGTAATAGAACAACACAACCATAAAAGATTATGAAAACATGATTGCAAGAATAGTACTATTCTAAAGAATATTTTTTTGTACAATTGGAGAGAGAGAGAGAGAGCGAGAGAGAGAGAGAGAGAGAGAGAGAGAGAGAGAGAGAGAGAGAGAGAGAGAGAGAGAGAGAGAGAGAGGGAACAAAAATAGGGATGGAAGTCCATATGTACCATATGATTGAGGGAGATGTTCGTTGTTAGTGAGAGTCTCTCATTTAAGATGGAAGTTTGTAGTGACGTGTGAGAGGTAGTGGTGTGTGAGAAATACATACATAACCTATATTTATTCTGTTCGTTTTTATTCTGTTAATTTCATAGTGTTAACGTGAACGAATTTCACAGTTAGATTAAACTGTAAACACCAAAGTTAGACAGTAAAAAAAAGACAAACTAATTATTCTTTCATATTTTTTTTTTATCTTTTTGTATTGAAACTTTTTGTTTTTCCCTTTTTGAAAATTCTCGCGGTCGATTTGCAATTCAAATCTACTCCATAATAATGCGACATTTCATTAACAATAAGATACATTCAGAAAAATCGTGCAATTTTAATAGAAATAAGAATAAACACAACCACTTATAGTAAAAGCAAAATCAAGAACACTAACTTGGAGTAAGGAAGGAAGCAATAATAAAATGGAGAATATATAACATCCATCTACTGCAAGTCTTAAAAAAGTTACAACAAAAATGGAGTTTCAATAAAATAAACTTAAGTAAAAGTAACATTGCAACCACCTAAAAAAACTCTTGAAACATACAACCAAAAAATTGGAGTTCTTAAAACAAAAGTACCACAATAGTTAATGCTATTGTACTATCGCCAACAACACAATGATATTTACTACCATTATGTCATGGTTTCTCTATTTTGATTTTTTTGTATGACTTAGTGATGTAGTTCCATCATTTAATGAATTAGAAGACTCGGCTACATCACCAAGTCGTTTACCATATGATTTACTAACTGAGGTGTTGTCATCATCAAGATTGACGATCTAGGCAAAGCACAATTACAATGTCAATGATAATTAGAATTGGTAGAACTTATTCACCTTCGTAAATGGAAGAAATTCTAAACAATATGAACATAGATACATTGGGAGAATCATAGACTCATGTGCTAAATTACTTTATAATTCAAGTGAAGTTCTTTGGCTTTTTTTGGGTATATATATATATATATATATATATATATATATATATATATATATAATGAAGTTCACAAACTGTTTGCACATACAATTAAACCCATAAATGATACTTTTGATACACGTATAACTCATGTCAGTCTTCTCCGATTAATCTTAAATATTTAAGTGATAGTTGCTAACTGAATAAAAGATAATTGTTACATCCAAGCTTTCATCATCAAGATTGACGATCTAGGCAAAACACATTTAAAATGTCAATGATAATTAGAATTGGTAGAGCTTACTCACCTTCGTAAATGGAAGAAATCCCAACTATGAACATAGATAGATTGGGTAAATCATAGACTCATCAGCTAAATTACTGGATGATTCAAATGAACTTTTTTATGTTTTTTTGGTATATATATATAGAATTAGTAGAGCTTACTCACATTCGTAAATGGAAGAAATCTCAACAATATGAACATAGATAGATTGGGTAAATCATAGTCTCATATGCTAAATTAGTGGATAATTCAAGTGATGTTTTTTTGGCTTTTTTGGTATATATATATATATATATATATATATATATATATATATATATATATATATATATATATATATATATATATATATATATATATATATATATATATATATATATGGATCTCCTATTTTCCTTTTATGCATTTTATTTACTCTTTTCTTTTGGCACAAATAATGATGAAACGCCGCCGTTCTCCGCATTCCCACCAATCAGCCGTTCTCATTCTTTTCTTTTCTCTTTATTTTTGATGTAGCTTCGATGTGTGTGCTTGATTTTCGCTTTTCTATTATTCCATTTGCTGCAAAACGGCGTCGTTTACCCTCACTTTCTCATACTTCGTTGCCTGCTATTGCTGACCCTTTTTTACCTCTCCAAAATCGGCCACCGCCTCCTGCTCCATCCACAGACGCAGGTTTCGAGGATGCGCCGCTGCCGCTTCGACGCCCACCGTCCATTTATCAGACTTTTTTGTCGTTCGCTAATTTCTTTTTCCGTTTTCGTTTTCCCAATTTTCCCACTCTCCTTGGGCCCCATGGTCGGTTTTCGCGGTCAGCTGCGCTCAACAGCTTGCTTCATGCCCTTCTGCCTTCTGCTTCTCCTACGTGTGCCCATCTCCTTCTGCCACCGCTGCAAATTATATTGAACCGCCATCTAAATCTTCTATTTGTCTCTCTATCCGTTCAATTTACTCTCTCCTTCTTCTTCGAACATTTTTTCTTTCTACAATTTTACCCAATTTAATTTTTGTTTCATTGTGATTCCGTGCTGTTGTAATTAACTTATTTAGGTTTTCGATTTTGTCTTTCCGACACCTATGAGCCGCTCACAGTCCACTCCAAAGAGAGAGGGTTTGCCGAACTGAGCCATCTATGAAGAAAGAAGTTCCTCTTGATTGTACAAAAATATTGTTTACATGAAATATTCGATTTGGTGGGAGGTACGTATGTTGAATTTATGGTCGATTTAGTCTTGGTGGGAGCCAAATATGAATGTTTGTTTGAGAAATAACATTTTTTAGAATCATCTTTTGAGGTCTACATCTCTTGACACTATGCAGCATAGTTTTAAAGCCATTTCTTGAATTCCATTTTGGTAGGACAAAAAACTTAACACAATGGTAAAGCGTGAGAAAACTCTCAAAAGCATTGTTAAGTTAACTTACGTTAAAATGTTTTGATGTATTTGATACTCTTCATATTAACATATTTGAAAATGCAGGTGTGTATGAGTGATGTTCTATTTTAGCCTTTAGTATATGAATTGACTTTATTTTAAAGGTTCAAGATTTGCATGGGTTTTGCATTATCGAGCTGTTGGTTTTCGATCTATTAAAGATCGGATGGTCCCTTGGTGAATAAGATTGGGCAATTTTTTTCTTATCGAAGTAGCTTTAGTTTTATTGTTTTTGCAAATGCCTCTATTGCCGAAAATGTTGTCACGCGTACGTAAAGGCACATAATAGATGAAAAAATTGTAGGAAGAACTGTAGGTCGATTGTTGTTTAGCAAATCCACACTAAACCTGAATGTGTATTTTTTGTTCGTCAATCTTCTAAATGATGTTATACATACATAGGCATCTTAGTTTAATTTATGAACTCCCATATACTCGAGAAGGATATATTGTGCTTTATGTTCCCTTCTCTTTTGATATGTATACATTCTGAATGCAAAGATTTGATAAGTTCAGAGAGCAATTTATCTCTGCAAATTTTGTGTTTAGTGAACATTAGGAAACTGCTACATTATTCCTTATGGCAAACAATCTTTTACTATCTGACATAAAACAATCTTTTAATATCGGACACAAATAGTCAAAAACCGGCACAGTGCAGTGCACCGCGCCTTGCGCGGTGCTCGTACCTAGTATATATATATATATATATATATATATATATATATATATATATATATATATATATATATATATATATATATATATATATATATATATATATAATGAAGTTAACATACTGTTTGCACATACAATTAAATCAACAAATGATGCTTTTGATTCACGTATAACTAACTCATGTCAGTCTTATCCAATAAATCTTAAATATTTAAGTGATAGTTGCTAACTGAATAAAAAGATAATTCTTACATCCAAGTTGTCGTCACCAAGTCTTATACCACACAATTTACTAATTGATGTCGCGTCATCATCAGGATCGACGAAATCCTAAAAAAATATTATAAGAGGGTGAATTTTATTAACATGTGTATAAATAATAAAATTTTGCTAAACAAAAAGATGATTCTTACATCCAAGTTACCGTAACCAAGTCTTTTACCATCGTGTCATCATAATAATCGACGAAATTTTGAAAAAAATATTAAAGATGATAGATACCCTTGCACAAGTTATGCACAACCTAACACAATAAATAACACAACAGGTGTCTGCATGCCAATAAAATATAGAGCAAGAAATGCAAAATCTCAGGCAAGTAATGCAAATTTCAGGTAAGACGTTCAACAAGTAGTACAAAATCTCAAGCAAGATCTTCAAAGCCTTGCCGCCCACTTTAGTGCAAGCAACGCCCGACTATACAACAACCGTTTTGCCGATTCTGGGCAAATCAATTACACAGGGTTGTGAAGCACACGGACGGTCATCCATTTGTCAATCCGTCGATTTTTCAGAATTCTCAACTTGCAGCTCATTACTCTGTTAATTCACAACACTCGGGTGGTCTGCTCCCATCAATCCGTACCGAGCTTCGACAAATGATTACCAATCTCGGTACACTTTATGTAACTAATCAATACTGTGTGCAATCTACTGATTCTACAATGATGTGAGGTTGGCGTTGGACCAAGATGCCGATCTAGCTGGGTGCAACAATTCTCTTATAGCTTTGGAGCAATTTCTCATACTTTCATGAATAAAATGTGTAACTTTGTTTCGTATTTCTAATGTTCGTGTATGATTCATGGTTAATGTGCGAAAAAATTAATGTAGCTCGTATGACATGTAAAACTAAGTCTAATTGCAATGAGTTTGTTTTTTTGTTTATAATCTCAAATCGATTCGAAGAATATTGACCTTAATTAATGGTCAATATTATTGTAATCTGTCAAAATCCATTGAGGATTAGATTCCATCAATTTTTTTTAAATAAGTTAGTTCGAGATTATTTAATTTTAGTCATAATTAAGAAGATTATTTGTGGAGATTATGAGGTGGTTGCTGCAAATTATCACATTTTTTGTATGCATATGTTAATTTATCCTACGATTGATGTTCGACAATCGATTCCAAGAATATTGACCTTAATTAATGGCCAATATCATTGTAATTTGATTAGATGCTATCAAGAATTTTAAATAAGTTAATTGTTGTGTATGAACCTGTGTATAAATTTTATTAACTTGTGTATAAATAATAAAAATAATTGTCGTGTTATAATTAATTCTTATATCCAAATTGTCATCATGTTGTTTAGCATTGTTGTCAATTGAATGATCATTGTCATCAACAAATGTCTGTAATTGAATTAGAAATTACTGTAATTTTATGATGCAACATATAATCTATATTTGTGAACTAATACCTCGATAGAATGCATAACACGAAACTGTTGTATAAGTTCTTGATCAACCGACATTATTTTCATAGTATAAGCCGACCAACTTTTTGATATGTTCATCGCACCGATATCTACCTTGAACATAAATTCTTTGTTGATAATGGCATCTAAGTCTTTAGGAATTGCATCGGTCAATTTATCCTTAAAAAAAACGATGAGCAAGTATTGTACAAAAAATAAATATACATAGAAGTTGTTCAACATTTCATATGAATATGATTCACTACAACAAAATTGATTTTTAATAGCATAGTGCTATAGCGTTTTCCGCTGAAGTGCTATGGTAGTTTATTTTCCGTCTTTACTAACTAATTATGATTCTTATAAAACGCTATAGAATATATCTACATTATGCGGGAATATGTTTGACTTAATTTCTCAAAAATAAAAACCTAACCACGACCAAACTCATTAACCATTATAAGCCCAACTATTACCACCGACAACCATAGTGGAGCAAACCAAAGAAAACTATACGCCACCGCCTCACAAAATCCCTCTCCAATCTGGGGTTTTCTCCAATTCCTTGATGAGAAATCGTAGTACACTGCAGTGCAGAAAAAGAAAAGAACTATCAACCTCAAACAAAATTGCATCGCGGTCAAACGACACCGTCGGATTGTTGATTCTCGGCTCGATCCCCTCTAAATATGGGCCATCAGAACGAAATCCCCTTACGGATAGTGCAAAATCACGGACAGATAAGAAGCTTATTTCGTTCGTTACTCGGTAATTCTCTTAGAGTCCGTTTGGATGGAGGAATTTGGAGGGGATTTGAAACTCATAATAACAAATCCCTTGGAATTTTTTGGATTGAAGGATTTGACAAGGAATTTCAAATCCACACCCCTCCTTTGTAGTTTTCTTTGGAGCAATTGGGAGTGGATTTCAAATGACTCCAAATTGGGGTCATTTCAAATCCCTTCCCCAAATCAAATCCCCCTCCAAATCCATCTATCCAAATGGACCCTTATGTTTTTCCATTGATCTATTTTACGTTTTATATTACAGTTGCCAAGTGTGAATGTTTCGGAAGAAATTGCTCTTGTATGGGTTTTAATTATATTTTCTATTTTTTTTTGTCGCGTCTTATCTGGGTTATTATTCTTTGATCGTGGAACATTACTCTTGCAAAATAATGAGGTGAGTTATACTTATAAAGGATGATAGATGTTGTCTTAATCCTTTCGTAATGTGTTATTGTTTCTACATATTTTTTATATGGATAAATTATGTTTTGTTGTTTGGCAGTTCTGATGTTTGTATCATAATTGATTGTCTTTTATATATATACATGATGATCCATTTGTTATTCATTTAGTTTGTTTGTTTGATTTGTAATCCAAGTACTATATTGTTTAATTTTATTCTAATTTGTCTAGTTCTACATAATATGTTGGAGTTCAGGATTAGTATGTTCATTTAATGAGATTTTGAAATATCCAATTTTTGTTCTTTATCCTCTCTAGCATCATTTAAACAAATATATTGTTTTACCTGCTTTTCTTGAACGATAGGAAATTAGTCCAACATGTAGAGTTCTGATATAAAGAGTATATTACATTGTAATTCTTATTCTACTTCTTAGAGATGTGAAAAATCCGTGGTTGGATTTAGACTTTCAAATGTATTATATAGATTATGTACAAACTAGAATATGATAATTCTATTCATTTGAGGGTATCATTTTATGATTTATCCATGCTAATAATGGATGAAAACATGAATGATTCTTTTAGCTAGATATTTTTTATTGAAGTATACCTCATCATACATGAAAACTTCCTTTATTTCATTTTGCCAGTATTTGGTTTTGGATACTAGTAAATTGATATTGAGATACTCTTTGGTTATCTAGACTAACACCATATCGTTTGTTATGTTTTTGTTGGTAGCATTCAATAACCAGTATCTTCGGCGTGGTGGTAAGCCAAACAACATTTTGCAGTACTTGATTCATTCCCTCAATCCTCCCTCCCTGCTTGTACATATCAATGAGTGATGGATTAAGTGTTAAATGTTGCCAGTTAATAGTGATTATGTGGTTGAATATTATGTATTTTGTATACTTGGCAATTAGATTTTTGCTCAACTTTTTACCCGGGCGACACCATAGTAATAACTAACATGGACTGAACTTTCATTCATTGCCTTAGTATGGAATGTATAACTTATAGGTCTTGGTTATTTAACTTTAACACATTATTGGTATTGCTTTCCAAGAATTTTGCTGATTTGGTTGTCGAAACTCACATTATAAGTTAATCTACAGGTGACCATCCACATATTGCAGTAGAGTACTCAAACAAGAGAGAAATGTATTCAATAAGAAATGAATAAGGGGGAAAGTATTTTTTTTCTCTTTTTTCCCTGTGATGACTTGTAATAGTAGCTTGAGTGTCATAAATTTTATAATTAAGTAGCTTATGATAATTTATCATTAATCAGTTAAATATTGTTAACTAGGATTTATAGTTTTCTTAAATGTACAAGGTAAACTTTTACACATTCAGTTGTTTGCAAATTATGCAAGAGATGTAAATCATATTAAATCATCAACAAGTAAAAATAAACTAATCTTTATTTAGATAACATACTACTTTAAGTCAATTTGACTCACTATCTAATAAATCACTGCATAAGTAGTTGGACCGTTACACAATATAGGACTTCAAACTATAATGTCAAAGAAAAAAAATGGGCTTGATTAATAATATAATCAAGGTCAATCAAATTTATCAAAAATGGTACCAGATAACAAGCCATTTAGATCGGTTTTAAGCTTTATACCGTTTATTAATTTTAAAGTTATATATATGCATTTGCTTGTTGATAGTTGTTTAACAAGTCTCTTTGTATGTATACTTGGGTATGACAACTTCAAGCATGATTTCGACATTGTTTCAATTCATCAACGAACAACGAAATAGAGGTCATAGATTAATCTTAATATTTATTAAATTTTTACATTTCAAAATCTTACCTTTTTCTCAAATTCTTTAAATCTAAAAAATCTCACGACCCTTCGTATCATGCAATCACATATTTGAGGTGAATTTTACATTTTTAGTAGTCTTAAATTATGTATATTTGGGATAAAAAAAAAATGAATTATGTTATTTCCATGTTGTTCAATACATAACTCGGTTTTCAGATTATTTTATTTAATTTTTTTTTTAATTCGTGTTGTTTAACACGGAATCTGGAGTCGTATATAGGGATTCCGTGTTGACCAACATAGAGTAACCAAAAGAAATTTCAAAAAAATAAAAAAATAATTACCTGAAAATTGGGATAATTATCGTACATTTCATTTATTGTTGTTTTCAAGTTAATAAAATCCCAAAAAACGTAACAATTTGCAAGATTGAAAGATGAAAATTTCTTAAATTGTAGAAGTTTTTGAAATTATGTTGAAAATTACATTGTAACCTATCAAATACCCTTTCGTATCTATCAAGCCCCTTATTTAAATTGATTGTAACAATCGTTTTTAAAAATCGTTTTTAAAACTAATGTGCCTTACATGCTAAGGAAAGAACATAATTTGCATTATTGCATATGTCCACTTACACAATTGTCCAAGTCAAAATTTAAACGGTCAACTCCGACGTGAACCATTAATAATAGTTGAAACTTGAAAGTTGAATCCACAACCTTTTAGAATCTTATTTTAGAATTTTTTTTAAAATCATCCTTCAATATTTTTTTTTTTAATTTAAGTTGATTTTTCCTGAATATTTGTAAGCACAACTTTTAAAAATAAACACTTAATACCCACTTAACTCATAATCACTAACTTCTAATTTTAAATCAGTTTTTGCAAACACAAAAGCCAGATTGTTATATACACTTTAATATAAGGGGTCATTAGCAATAAACCCCTCATATAGATAATAAATGGTGATATGTCCATCCCTTAAATCTTTCTTTGTGATAAACCCCTAGAATTTGTATTTCCAATTCTACCCTTATGTCAATTAGCATAATTAGTCTCAATTATTCCTTTTTTCTCTCTTTCCATAACAATAATTTAATTCCTAAAAATTTCCTTTCAAATTCCGAAAAATTTGCTAGCAAATCAAATAAAAAAAAATATGTTTTTTATTTTTTATTATTTTCGGATTTTTTAACCATTTTTTTTATTTTTATTTTTTAAATTTTTTTCTAATAAAAAATATTTTTTTTAGAAAAAAATTTAAAAAATAAAAAAAAAAATATTTTTTATTAGAAAATTGATTAAACAAAATAAAAATAAAAAAATAAAAAAAAATATATTTAAACAAAAAATTGATTTTTTTTTCCTCGACAGATTTACAACTCCGATTATGACTATAGTTGAATATGGCTATTATGTGACTACGCGATGTATAACAGTGTAATTAACATATTGTAGAAGCATATTTATTAAGATAACAGTAAGAATATGACTATTATGTGAATGTGACTGTGCTTTGTAAAACATTATAATTAACAGACAGTAGAAGCATGATTCTTAACAAAAACAGCGAGAATATGACTATTATGTGAATGTGACTGTACTTTGTAAAACATTATAATTAACGGACAGTAGAAGTATGATTCTTAACAAAAACAACGAGAATATGACTATTATGTGACTACGGTTTGTATAACAGTGACTGAACAGGAAAGTGAGAATATGACTATTATGTGACTAGGTTCTGCGTAATGTGACTACAAGTAATCAGCACTTGAAAAAACTTGCAATATTAATAGCAAAATACATTGCAAAAAGAAAAAAAAAATGACTAAAAAAAATAATAAATAACTAATGTGATCTTTCAACAATGGCCATCGAACATGTTTTTTTTGTTGCGGTATCCAACTCGGTTGCACCGACCGCACTTAATCTTCCGTTTGATCTTGTGTATTAAATATGACTACACTGTTAAATGTTGAACATAGGCAGCACTACAAAAAAAAGGACAAATGTAACTAAGTTGTTAAACATGACTACTCTGTCAAATATGACTACTCTGTAAAATACATTGCACTACAACCGACTAATCTCGTAATTCAATGAGTTTTCCAGATCTAAACATTCAGAATAACACAAAAAATAATAAAATCCAGAATAATTGAAAATCAATGTATGCGTTCATAACAAACAAATAATAGAACTGAAAATCAGATCCATAACATATTCTATTGCTAGTTCGACAATTAATTCGAGAAAAATAAAAAAATAAAATTTACCAATTAATATAGTATATATTGGTAGTCATCGTCGAGAGAAGGGAAATCTCCATGTAGAAATCCGACGGAGGCGGCGACAAGGTGGGGAGGCGCCGCCGCCAGCTGTACCAGGCGTCGATGTGGTGGTGTTCGACGAAGGGGAAACGATCTCCAATATCAGCGGAGGAGGGCCTCCTGCAACGGGTTTCGGCCGGCGGCGGCGATTTACAGATTTGAAGAAGAAGGAAAAAGGAAAAAAGAAAAAAAAGAACTGTGAATTGGAACGGAAAAATCTGTTCAAAATCGGCGAACTTCAAAAACACAACAATATTTGTATCATATATGTATATTTTGGAGAAAAAAAAGATTAATAAAAATTGGAAGCATTTTCAAAAATTAAAATCGGATAAAAAAGATTCCCTTGTAATTGATTTTTTTAGAATTTACAGAGAAAAATAATTAAATATTGTTCCAAAATAATTAAAAAAATTGAACAATTAAAATTGGGAGAACATTGAAAAAACACACAGTATGAAGAATGGAAAATTAGAGAGAGAGAGTAAAAAGAAGGGTGAGGGAATAAACGAAAGAAAAGAAGGAATTTGGGAGGAGAATAAAAAGAAATAAAATAATAAATAAATAATTGGAATGAAATAGAGAGAGAGAGAACGAGAACTGAAGAAGAAGGAAAAGGAAAAAAAAAAAAAAAAAAAAAAAAAAACGAGAACGGAGAGAAAGAGCGAGAGAATGAAAGAGAGAGAAATAAAATTGTATTAGGTTAAAAACCTAACACATATGGGCATTTTAGTCTTATCATGGTTGGTAAGGGGGGTCTCACTAATTTAGATTGGGATATGGGTTATGGGAAAAGTCTTTAAAGTCAATTGGGTTTAGTTCAAAATATTTTCCAAATAAGGGGTGTATTGCATATTTCCCCTTAATATAAATCACCACAATAATTTGATCATTTAATTTAGAAAAATAATAGTACAAAACTTAGTAACTCACCTACTAAAAGTCATGAATTTCTCATGTTGAAACTACAAAAATGAAACCAAACTCAATTTATTGATCCTTAAATTATGTAAAAGATCTATTTATAGTGATCTACTAATTTAGCTTCAAGCAACCTTTGTTTGTTAACTCTTGCAATAAAAGCTTCCACTCTTTTGTTCAACTCCTCTCCTTGTACACAAATCTCCTCTTCTTTCCCCGTTGTCATTTTTCGCGTTTTCGCAATCTCACTTTCACCCCAAACTTCACTTTTGCAAGACCTCATTCCCAACTTTTTATTTTCTTGATCACGAGGCATACATATATTAGCACTACTCTTGCTCGTTCTAATTGTAATTTTCTTTTTCTTTTCGCCATGACGAACTATTTTCTCTCGGCCTCCATCTTTCTTCACTTCAACACTTGGATTTTTCACGGCTCCAATATTATTGATATCATTGGAGTTTACGTTATAACTTCTACGACTTCTTGCAATATATTCGTCGTACAACATATCTGAGGACGAGGAGCATGAATGTGAAGATTGTTTTAGCTTCGACTCTCCTATTAGGATAAGAACAATGATATTTCCAACGACGAAGAAGCATTTGGCGTTGAGAAAAAAGGAAAGATTGTTTGGAGGAAACGACGGAAAGTCTTTCGTAGAAGGAAACAAAGGGTAGTAATACGAAAAGACGAAGAAAGTGATCAAAGATGTGAGTGAGTATAGAACAAGATTGTAAAGAAACTTAGCCCTCTTGTAGTTTTTCATGGCTTGAACCTTTTCTCCTTTGGTTGAACACTTCATTGATGAGTTTATGAGGAGAAAATATAAGGGAATTGGATTTAATTTATTGGGTATTTATTAGAAATATTGATCTCACAAAAAGAGCAAGAGAGTGGAAGGGATCTTTATATAATGGGAAGTGGCATTATTAAAAAAATGATATTTTGGTGGAATTCAAACCATGCGGTTTCTTTTTTTTCTTTTTTCTTTTTTTGGACATGAATTATTTTAAAAAAGTAGATACTAAAAAACTATACTTTTTTGAAAAGCATTTTTAATATTGGGCCATTCGGGGGATGTATGTTTTGGTGCTTTGGTTTTGCACTTTACTTCTTTAACTTATTCAGCAGCATATGGTTTTCAACTTTCTTCCCCTAGATTTCTTGAAAGAATATTTAAGATCAAACAATTTAATTTGTTTTGAATTAGGAGCCTTAAGATATAAACTTATTAGAATTAAATGGCAAATTAAACTAAATCTTTATTTCACATTCTTTAAAAAAATCATTCAAAAATTGTCCTTCTTACACAAAATTCATATTTTGCTCTAGTAATTTCTTCTCTGGATTTAGCATTTTCCTACTGCATTTATTATTTTTTGCCGAATTTAAAAAAAATGTATTTTGTTTCTTATAACAAAAATATTGTTTTCTATTTAATTTTGGCATTTTCATTATTACAAAAACCTTATCCCCCAGCCTCGTAACATAATAACCTTTATAAATTAATACAGTTGAGACTATTAAAATTCTTTTTTTTAACGAAATATTAATTTATCAATTAATAATTAATAATTTATACATTTTTTTTAATTACTTATTAATTTATGAAATTATTTCTATTATTATTTTCAATATATATATATATATATATATATAATTTTTTTACGTATATATTATTCATTGTACCATTAGTTCAATGTACAATAGAATAGAGCGCCCGTTTCTCGGAAGCTCTTGAAGCAACAATGATATTGAATTTTTTTTTGTTGAGTTATGAGAAAATATATCATAATATCTAACCATGTTAAGAAAAGTGAAGGACGAAATTGATGATGAGTTGAACTTCAACAAGAAACATGCGACAATTAAATTATATTTTAGTAAGTCTGCATAGATCTATAAAATATGTACTGTACTATGTAATTTAAGAATTATTTTTATGCATTATTAATTTATATGTTATATGGGGCTTCTTAATTTTTTTGAATGAGTATTATCGTATAAATTTGGCAAATTATTAATGTAGCACGTTGTCTCCGAATCGGGACTGGAAAAAAATATTAACTAAAAATGGTTATTAATTTATCGAGGTTCTACTGTAATGAAAATTACGAAACAAAATTATTTATTTATTTAATTTACATATTTATAATTATTTTTAATCAATCTTTTGTTGATAAATGCAGAATATAAAGTCGACTTAGTATATGAAGTTGACCGGTTCAGTCGTAATCATTTATAGACACTTGTAGTCATACGCAGTTACTCACAAAAATCCGCAGACATCCAATCTGACCTAGATTTCTCTTTTAACTCCAGTGTCGCCAATTATAGTCTCACACGGGCGCATACACCTAATCTGGAAATTATATATTCCCTTTGAACACTAGCGTCATCTTTCATTCATAGTCATTCACAAACATCCACAGACACCCAATCTACAATTCCTAGATCCTCTACTATAATAAAATGCGTAGGAAAAACGCGTATCAGAAACGAGCACACTTAATTATGACTATAAAATAGTTCTTTATTTCAGAAAAACTCGAGAGAGCATTTCCAAGTGAGTTCCTTTGGCCTTTTTATCAAAGAATTGAAAGTAGGCAGCACGTGCTTTAAGTGGACGCAAACTAAAGATTGTAAAGATGGCATATATGTAGACTTTATTAGCTAACAAGTCCTTTCACATCTTTTTTTTCTTCTTTCTATTTTTTATTTTATTTTTGTAAGTAGGGTTGAATCCATGAGATTAACATGTATCAATTATCATATAGTGCAGATCACATGATTATAATGATAAATGATTTGAGAAGAAGCGTTCCATATAACATCACATTTAAAAAAAAAAACACGAATTGCAAATTAATAATTGATAAATCTTATTTCGAAAGAAAAAAAAAACATTTGATCAGAATTGTTCATTATTACCGGTCATCTGTCGTGGTGAGCCATATGATATAACCTTATGCACAAGAGTGAGGCCGGTTTCACAGTTAAGGTTATTAGTTCGACTTTCTACGGGATAATTTTGACACGAAATCTGTTTGTCCGAACATTGACACGTATTATAAAACCATGCTATACGTACGTTTTAATTTTATAACACCAATTAATTTTAGCACAAATACTAGTGCGTATACTCCAAAAATATACGATATGTGTGGTTCGAGATACAAGTGCAATGTTTGGATACGTTTTGGGAGTTATTTTCATTTTATTTTGGGGAAATATGTTTTTAGAGAATAATTGGAGAATGAAAGTAATGTTTGTTTATAATTTGATATGAGATAAAATACACTGTAGCGGTCAAATCATGTTTAAAGGTGTTAGGAAAATGTATTGTAGAAGAATAATTTGAAAAATTAGTGATGTTTGTTTGTTTTCTAGTGAAAACAATTTTTACTGTAGCAGTCAATTTTTTTTTACTGTAGCATTTACGTCATGCCTGAAGGAGAGAAAAACTTTAGAAGTTGTTTTGAGAATTTTTTTCAGAAACTTTAACACAAATTCATTCGGGGAAGAATTAAACTAAGATCAAAACATATTCAAACATTGCTAAACTATCACGCTAAAGATATGATAATAGACATTGTAACTCTAAAGATTATTTCGTGCAGTGGTTTTGTTACGTTATTTGGATAAATAATGTAATTATACTAGTCTTGTGATTTGCCATTTTACTTATATTGTAAATTGTAAAAATATAGAATCCTACTCATTTTGCAATCGAGTTGAGTTTTAGATTCGAACAAGTGAGTATTGAGAGGTTAAAAATGTCGGAATTTATTTTATGGTAAATTCCACTTTTCTCTCTTGTACTTTTGGCTCGATATCACTTTTCTTCCTACAAATTTTACTCTCGATTGCATCCATTTGCCTCCTGCACCTGAAAATTTGGCTTAATGTGTCCCTTTTGTTAGTTGTCAGACATTTGACATCAACCCCGTTTGATGTAAAATAATTAAAAAGAATTGAAGACAACGAGAAAGTATATTCCACGACGGCAACCACAATTTATTTTTGTTATTAATTTTTTATATAATTGTTTAAACAAGGATGAGTGGCTTTTTTGTAATTTTCAAACCTTAGACCAAACGGTGTTAATGTCAAATGTCTGAAAACTAACAGTAAGAGCCACATTGAGATAATTTTCCAATTGCAGGGAGCAAACCGATGCAACCGAGAGTAGAAGAAAATTTGATATCGAGCCAAAGTACAAGGGAGAAAGTGGAATTTATCCATTATTTTTTGGAGCCTTCTAGTGGGAGAAAATTGTGGTATTTTACTTGTGTATATTTGCTCCCTTTTGATCTATTGAAAAGTAAAAGAGAAAGTTGGAGAGAAAGATGCGAAGAGAAGTGGAATTAGGGAACCCGTTGATTTGTGCCCATAGAATGACGTGGTCTTTAATTTGTGCCGGAGGGAAAAAACATAATCGAGCATACGGATGACAATTTGCTCCACCTCGATAGATCCCCGCCCTGCCTGACCCGAAATTACCGAGTATTATCTGCCCCGAAAAAATATGAGGCGGGAATGGGGATTGACAAAAAAGAAATTGACCTGGTACTGAGATGGGGATGGGTACTCTTACCTTCTATTGTAAAATTATGTAATATTACTAATTTACTATGTTAACTAATCTGATTATATATTTATCATACAAATTCAATTGTACTAATTTAAATTATATTAAAAAGACAATGACGAGTTATACCACTTTTATATATATTTTTTTTGTAATTACCTAAGCTCTTTTTATAGTATGTTGATGCTATTACATTTTTCTCGGATTAGAATTGTAAAATAACTATTCAATTAATTAGAAGAATGCTTATAATTATAATCCTACAAATACTATTACGAATACCAATACTAATGATACCAATATTAATATTAATATTAATACTAATGCTAATGCTAATACTAATACTAATACTAATACTAATACTAATACTAATACTAATACTAATACTAATACTAATACTAATATTAATATTAATATTAATACTGATATTGATACTGATATTCGTACTGATACTCGTACTAATACTCATACTTATATTGATACTGATATTAATATTAATAGTAATACTAATACTAATACTGACACTAAGACTAATATAATACCAATACTCATACCCATACTGATACTACTGCTAATACTAACAATAAGACTAATATTAATATTAATACTAATAATATTTCTAATACTAATACTAATACAAATACTAATACTAATATCAATACTAATGTTAATAATGATACATACTAATATCAATGCTAATGCTAATACTAATACTAATATTGATATTGATACCGATATTCGTACTGATACTCGTACTAATACTCATACTCATACTGTGATATTATACTAATACTAATACTAATACTTATACGCATACTAATACTAATACTAATACTAATACTAATACTAATACTAATACTAATATTAATACTAATATACTAATACTAATACTAATACTAATACTAATACTAATACTAATACTAATACTAATACTAATACTAATACTAATACTAATACTATTACTAATACTAATAGTAATACCAATACTAATACTAATACTAATACTAATACTAATACTAATACTAATACTAATACTAATACTAATACTAATACTAATATTAATACTAATACCAATACCAATACCAATAATAATACTAATACCAATACCAATAATACTACTAATAATAGTACTAATAATAATACTAATAATAATATTGATACTGATACTGATACTGATACTGATACTGATACTTATACTGATACTGATATTGATATTAATACTAATACTAATACTAATACTAATACTAATACTAATACTAATACTAATACTAATACTAATACTAATACGCATACTAATACTGATACTCCTATTAATATTAATGCTATTACCAATACTATGTTAATATGATAATCCTAATATTCTGATGTATACTAATGCTAATGCTAATATGAATATGATAATCCTAATGCTGATGTTAATCATTATTGTAATCCTAATATTATCCAAATTTTTATCTTATTCATAATCTTATTCCTAACACTAATCATAATTATATCCTTATCCTAATCTTAATTATAATCATAATCTTAATCCTAATACTAATCATAATCCTAATACTAATACTAATAGTAGTACTAATCATAATATTAATACAATCCTATACTAATATTAATCATAATCATAATCCTAATCCTAATACTAATACTAATTCTAATTTTATATTAATCATAATTATAATTTGAATCGGAGTCCTAATATTAATACTAATACAAAAACATATATTCAATATATTAGAAATTAATATTTAATTATGTTATCAAATTGACATTAATATTTTTTTTTCAATATTATCAGTGTATAAGCAAATATTAACACATAGAAAGAACAATAATCTTGGATAAATTGCAAAAATCACCCTAAACTTAGGATAAATTACGAAAAGCCCCCACATGTCGGTAATTACAGAGATCACCCTAATGTTTGTTTATGTCTTACATGATCTCCTTATGGTGTGATTTTTATGGAATCTTTTTTATTCCATGTAATATCCTAGAAAATGTGGATTCTACCCCTGCAACGTGACATTTCTTTTATCCTATTGTTTAAATAAAAAAATTACCCACATGTAGGGGTGAGCAAGTCGAACCCATCAACCCGCTACACCCGTCAAACCCGTGAAAAACCGCCCCGTTGGGACCGGACGGATAGATTCATCCAAAGGATTGGGTCCTAAAATGGTGAAGAACCGTGGGTTTTGGTCTTAGATGGGTTCAATTTTTTTTAATACCCGTGAAACCCGTCCCGCCCCGCCATACAAAACGACGTCGTTTTGCTTACATTTTATAGTATAATAAATTAATAGTATTAATGAATAAATAAAGTATCTCTAGTGTATCAAATACATAAATCAACTAAACTATAATTGTGGAAGTAATAGCTTTAAAGATTAGGCTTTTGAGATCCTACACCGGGTGAAATACACCGGGTAGATCTCTACCATTCATATACACACAAACACACACACACACACCCACATTGGTATGTGTAGATCAACGGTAAAAAATCACCTGGTGTAACCTTCACCGGGTGTAGGATAGATAAAACCTAAAAATTATGAAAATCCCTAAGAAAATGTTGGAAAAACGATATATACAACGGTCAACGCACGGCAGAAAAAAAAAAGGAAGAAAATGGTGTTGAATGGAGCTGAATAGCGTTGGTTATGCTTGAAAAGGCTGTATTTATTTTATTAAATTTTATCTTTTAAGTTATGAATTAGTTACTTTTAGTTTTATAGTATTTTTTTGTTTTCTCTTGACATTTAGATTATTTATGTTTGGTTTGAATTTAAGATTTTAGGTTATTCATTTTAGTTTCTAATTATTCTCTCAAAAAACTTATAAATTATATATATAAAAAAAAATAGTTTAGACGATAACGGGTTTCGACCCCTGAAGGTTGGGTCCTACTACAAACCCACCATGGACCCGTCTATCGTAAACCCGTTAAAAACCCACAAGTTTGGTTCTTCAAAATTAAGAACCGTTGTTTGACGGGACGAGGGCGGGTTTTGATAGAACCCGCGGGTTTATGTCCCGCGCACACCCCTACCCACATGGGAGGTAATGGTAATACTAAAAAATTGTGAATGTGTTATTTAAGAAGAATAAATATTTCGTGTAAAGTCCCCGAAAAGATAAATATCAAAATTAAATATTAAATATCAAATAAATATTTGCAAACTCATTTTGATACTTTTGGGGATGAAATTGCTCTAAATATGTACCTAATAATATATATCGGTGTTATAGTGGAATATAGTATATAGTACATACGATCATTATATATCTTAAACATACCAATTGATATTTTTAATCTTTGGTATTAAATAAAGCGAATAAACTAATTTAATACCAAAAATTTAGAATAACATTGTTATGTTTTGAAATATATAAAATAGGTTTGTTTATTTGTTATCAGTTGATTAAACTTAACTTTTATTATTCAATTTATTAGTATTATGAGAAGTTTTTTTTTAATTAGTATATAATTAGAAGTGTCAAAACAGTTATAAATTATTACTTTTATTATTCAATTTATTAGTATTGTGAGAAGTTTTTTTTTAATTAGTATATAATTAGAAGTGTCAAATCAGTTATAAAAGTTTTTGTCAGTGCATCAATGAATAGAATAGAAAAATTAAAACATTAACATGAAATTCATTTTCAATATGGTAAAAAAATTGGTAGTTTATTGTACACACCGCGGGAGAAAAAGACAGTGTGGATTACCGTAATATAGTAAATTCAAACATGTATTTTTTTTATATACATATAATACTAATATATAATAAATTAGGAAAAAAGAAAAGACATATTCTTTCATCATGGTCATATATATAAAATATATAAAACCAAATTATTTAACCTACAATATTTTTTAAAATCCATATCCAACTTTATGAATTAACATACAAAATGTCTGTTACAACACAGTCATGCAATTATAATGACTGCCATTTAAAATTTTAAAATAAATAGACAACGACCATATAAGAAATGTGAATTTAAATTTCACGAATCACAACAGTAATAATGGACACAAATCATGTCATGCAATTCACATAACATTGTTTATATTAATTGTAGATAATTAAATAAGTGTTATATATATATATATATATATATATATATATATATATATATATATATATATATATATATATATATATATATATATATATATATATATGCAAGTAAACATAAATTTAAGGATTACACTTATATATTCAAATGACGAAAATGACATATTAAAACATCGTTCACTAAAATAAATTGAAATAAAATAATTCAAAATTAACACAGAATGTTACTATTTATAAATACAAAAGGATACACAAAAATTAAAAACATGTTATGAATCAAATGTGAATGAATGTAAAAACTGAAATTGGAAAAAAATAAGTAAAACAAATTACGATAATCATTAAAAAAAAATTCAAGCAATAGAACAATGAAACGATATAGGTAAGAAAAAGAAAAGAAGCACTCACTCATACATTTATTTTGAATAAAATAGAATAATGTGATGATTGATGGTATTGTACAGTTTATTTATATAGTCCTGTTTGCACGATGAAAAAAGAAACTACAAATTGAATATGGTAATGCTATCAATAACATTAAAAGAAATATATATGGACACATTTTTTAATTTGAAATTATTGGAAAATAATTAAAAATCCGGTGAAAAAAAAAGAGAGGAATAAAATGGAACAAAAAATCCGGAAAATAATATGGTAAATAAAAGTCAATAAAGTCTATTATGAGAAATGGACATATGACTTCCTTATTGGTAAGATTTGATGATCATTTTTATAATTAATGAGAGATGGATTAATGGTAATACTACCTAATTATGTAAATGACGTGGAATGTAAATAATAGAAATTGATGACATGTTTTTTGATATTTATTTCCACCAATCAAATTGACACATAGGATGAAATTGGGGACATGTCACATAATGAAATTGACAAATGTCAATCAATTAGGCATGCAATTCAACTTTTATATATTATATAGATTTTCTAATGGATTGAAGAATTCTTTTATTTTATAGGATTCATTCGTTGCAATTAATTCTTTTTCATGCTTATGTCATGCATCATGCGTGTTGACCACTATTGGCCGGTGTTGACAAGCGGTGGCGGCAGGTGGTAGGGGTGGTTGGGGGAAGGGGAGTGGGTTGATTTTGGGGAAGAGGGGTGAAGGGTGGTGGTGAAAAGGGAGTGAGGTTAGTTCTACTATATGTTCCTATATTCTACAAATAAAATTATATAGTTTTACTATGTTAACTGTTTTGATCATATTTTTCTCATACAAATTTCGATTCTACCGATTCAAGTTTCATTGGAAATACAATGACAAATTCTACAACTTTCATATTTGTGTGCAGATTTGTACATGTGTGTGAGAGTGTGTGCACCCGCAAACACATTTTTGTGTAGGTAAGAGTGAATTGTTGGTGTATTTATGTGTATATGTTTCGATGTGTACGTGTGTTTCAGTATGTATACGAATAGCTATAACCTTGATGTTTTTTTTATTGCGGGACTGAAAATTCTAGACATGGAGTTATAGGTTTATGAAGTTTCGACGATTTGATACTCATAAAAATTAGCAAAAAAACATGTATGTATTTTCAAATCAGGATTAACATTATAAAATAAGGATTAACATTGTAAAATAAGTATTTTAAAATTTGAATTAAGGGGTAATGGCAAATAGGCCCATGACAAGGGCACTTAATTAAAAGAGGGACATCCAACTTTTTTGTCTTTCAAATAAATCCACCCCATTCAAACTTATTTGCAAATAAGGAAAATCCTTTTATATTTACCAAAATTACCCCCAATCCATTGAAACTCAATTCAACTCCAATTTCATGATTTACACCCCAATTTAGCCCAATTTCATCAATTAACCAATTTTAACCCAAATTTCAATTTTGACCCCAATTTTAACCCTAATTCTTATCAATTCCACCAATTATGCTCTAACTTCCTTAATATTACACATTGACCCCGGATTTAAACAAATATATTACATTAACCCCCCAATTTTTTTTTCAGAAAATATTTTTTTTTCTGAAATGTTTTTTTTCCGGCCAGATTCCGGCGTTGACCGCCGGAGACCGCCGGTCTCCGGCGTTGACTTTTTTTTTTTTAATTTTGTTTTTTTTTAAATTTTGTTTAATTAATATTACTGTCTTGGCTGCTAAATTACTGTCTCCGGCAGTTATTTAACTGCCGGAGACAGTAATTTAGCTGTTAATTGACTTTTTTTTTTTTGCTTCAAAAATATTTTAATTAATATTACTGTATTCGTTGCTAAATTACTGTCTCCAGCAGTTATTTAACTGTTGGAGACAGTGATTTTAACTGTTAATTGACTTTTTTATTCTTAAAAAAAATATTTTTAATTAATATTACTGTATTCGTTTGCTAAATTACTGTCTCCAGCAGTTATTCAACTGTCGGAGACAGTAATTTAACTGTTAATTGGCTTTTTTATTCTTAAAAAAAATATTTTTAATTAATATTACTGTATTCGTTTGCTAAATTACTGTCTCCAGCAGTTATTTAACTGTCGGAGACAGTAATTTAACTGTTAATTGGCTTTTTTTTCATTTTTTTTCTTAAAAAAATATTTTAATTAATATTACTGCCTTAGATGCTAAATGACTGTCTTCAACAGTCATTTAACTGTCTTAGACAATAATATTAATAATATTACTGTTCGGAAAAATAATATTCATAATATTACTGTTCGGAAAAAATAATATTCATAATATTACTGTCCCAAACAGTAATATTACTGTCTGAGACAGTAATTTAGTAGCTAAAACAGTAATATTAATTAAAATATTTATTTCTTCTAATAAAAAAAAATTCAAAAAAAAAAGTCAACGCCGGAGACCGGCGCACCGGAAAAAAATTCAGGAAAAAAAAAAAAAAGTCAACGCCGGAATCTGGCCGGAATCTGGACATTTCAGAAAAAAAAATTATTTTCTGAAAAAAAAAAGTTTTGGGGGTTAATGTGATATATTTGTTTAAATTCGGGGTCAATGTGTAATATTAAGGAAGTTAGATCATAATGGGTGGAATTGATAAGAATTATATTATTGAGAGTATTTTAGACTAAAGACATGGGGATGAGCTTAATTGAGAGACTGTTTTTTTTGTGGACCAAAATGCATTTAAGTCCCATGTGATGGGCCTTTTTGCCATTTGCCCTTGAATTTATTAGAAAAATAGATTACAAAAGTACAAATGATATTTTATTTTTGTATACGGGCCAAATACGATAAAATAAAAAAACTAAAAAGCTAAAATCTATTAAGAATAGTAAAAAAGAAAATAATAATATGTATGTGTGTGTGTGTGTGTGTTCACATTACACATAAGAAGAAGATGGAAGGAGGAGAGGGACTTGTAACAAATAACGAATACTTGTAGCAAAAGAATAAAAATGATAATTAACACTGGAATGAGATACTGTTTGATTTCGAGTTACTATATTCGCATTTGCCGAGGTTATGGTCAAAGGGAGTCTCTCTTTCTAATTTAGCAAAAGCAATTATGAAGAATTCATCACAAAAATAAATCATTTGATTCTGTCTTTTTAAAGTTTCTTATTATATTTTATTGATATTCATAATGTCATATGAGAAATGACCGAATAGCCATTTTCTTATTTCTACCCGTCCCGTAAATCGGACATATCAGATTAGAATTAGCATTTCGAAGAAATTTCGTTTTTTTTTTTTCGGAAGTGAAAAACTAGTTCCAATTCCGTTCCAAGCGAATTGGGAAATCAAAATTTCAGATTGAAACGAAAAAAAAAATTCCAAAATCGGAATGGAATCAGCGGAATTCATAACTTCCCAATTTTGCTCACTTTAAATATACAATAGATAATAATATTGGTATTTAAACTGTAACATTGGGAAAAAAAATTCGAAATTTTCAGAATTATTTTCGGAACTTTAATCAGATCAGAAATCGGAATTCATATATATATATATATATATATATATATATATATATATATATATATATATATATATATATATATATATATATATATATATATATATATTCCAATTCCAATCCAAATTTGGAAAAATATTATTACATAATCTGAAATTTCGGACCGCAATCGACGAAAATCGGAATTTTTGTTCCAATTTTCACCCTACCCATAGGTTTAATAAAAAAAGTTAGTTGTTCTTCTCGAGTTGATTGCACATAACCCCCTGTATAATATTAAATTATCAAAAAAGCTCCCGTGCTAAAATATTTAGCGAAAATCCCCCTAAGTTTTTTTTAACAAAGCACGCTGCCCTTTCTTTTCGAAATCGACAATTAACTTACACGGATTGACTAAGCTAACCCCGATAATTTCTCTATTTCAAATGAATAAAATGCAAAAACAATATAATTAGAAACAATCCCAAACAAAAAAAATATTCAAAGTGGAAATAATGTAAATGAAACAAAATAGCATTCTATTAGCAAATGTCATTATCCAAAGTGGAAATATAACTAAGACACAATCCCACGAGCTAATAAAATTACATAATTGAACAAGAATTAGGATTCTCGTCACTGAATAATTGAGGTGCATACACAGCTTGAGAAGGGTAGTTTTGGTACAAAATATCTTCTCTTTCGTCGCTAATTTCTTCCCTTCTCAAATTAATTTTATTCACAATCTCTGCATTCCTTCCACCTCTCTTGCTTATGAATTCCACCAGCTTCTGAGGGTCCATTCTTCCCTTCACACACACTAGATTCTTCTCCATATCCGGGTCCACCGTATGCACCCCTGCACCACCATGTACCGGATCATTACCCATTTTATTTATTTTTTTATTCATTTTCTCACACATTTTCCACATGTTAGAAATAAAATAAAAAAAAAAATTATTTACTAACCTTCCATATCATGGATGCAATGCTTCACCTCTTTTGCACATCCCTCACAATGTAAATAAATTTTCAGCATCACCTCGTACAAATCGGGCTTCACCTAATCGGAACAAATAATCGGGATTTTTTATATACAGTAGAACCTTAATAAATTAATACTCGATATATTAACAATCTTGCTTAAATAATAGTTTTTTCTGGTCACGACTCGGTAAAAACTAACTAAATTATTAGTTTGATGATTTAATATTTCCTAAATTAATAAAATTTTGCTAGTCTCGATTGTATTAATTTATAGAGGTTTGATTGTATATCGTATTATAAATGTTTCGAATTTTCTAGCACGTAGTTAATTAATTAAAAAATACCTCAGGTTTTTCCTCCTCCACTTGGTTATTAGGCTTGGGAGAAATTAAATCAACATGTTTCCCACTTTTCTTCCTTAATCTCTCAGCAACTTTTGTTGGATCAGCTTTTTTGCCCTTCACTATTACCTTATGATTCTTGTCATCTATTTCAATCTCCTCCACACCTAAAAAACACACACACACACACATAAAAAATAAAATAAAATATTCATTGTTCAAGAAATTAAAACTTTGTCCGAAATTCAAGAATTCAATATTGTGAATGTGATATATTAATATAATAATAATTTTTAATTTAACGGAACCTTCGAAGCCGCGAAGAGATTTTATGACTTGATTTCCGCAGCCTTCGCAGTGAATGTAAACACCCAAAATTATAATTCCGTCCGGATTATTATTATTATTGTTTCGGTTCTCGTCGTTCGATATTTCTTCGGTACAATTGTTGTTCTGTTGTTCGCTTTCGCGACGTAGCTTTTCGCGCCTCCGTTGGTTCCTGCTTTTCCTCTGTTTTCACACTCATTTAATTATGATCGAATATTCAAATTAAATTAGTGGAAAAAATACACACACATATATTTATAAAATGTTTGTGGAAAAACACATAACATTAGAATAATTGTGCTGAAAAACATAGTAACGTACACACATTGATATATACATACATACATATGTATATATAATGACAAGAAAACAGAGAGGTTTATACCTTAGCCATGGTTGTGAAGAATATTTGTTCAGGTGATACAAATTATACAAATGCTAGAGGTCATGAGATATATATATATATATATATATATATATATATATATATATATATATATATATATATATATATATATATATATATATATATATATATATATATAGAACGAAATAATTGCTCTTTGTGTCTTTCTGTGTATAGTCAATGATAGTGAATTTTGCATGCAAAAAATGCATCTTTTTCTGGCTTCAACTGCCTTCCTAATTAGTGTTATTAATAAAAATAGTAAGTTTAATAGGAAACTTAACCCTAAGTTTAATATAATTTTTTTTAAATAATGAAGTATAAAGTGTATATTTAAGAGAGAGGATTGTGGGCTTTAAGTTTCATAATTTTATTTCTATGTTAATTCTTTTTTTTATTTTCTTTCTTTCCTCATGTGGAAATGGTAGGTAGGTATCTGACATGATTTGGTAGTTGTATATTTGTATTAGCATGAGCAGCCTAATGTAGCAAGAAAATGGAAATTTGATTTGGGCAAATCAAATTAATTAACTAAAAATAGATAATCTATTGTCTTTATGAAGTTTCCTAAGAAAATGGATATTTTCATATATAGGGTTGTGAAAAGGGGGTATTCCTAAAAAAAGAATGGGTGTATTTTATGCTACATTGCTTGAATTTTATTGAGTATATCATCACTGTTCATTTACACAACAATATGGATGTGTGTGTTTTTGCAGTAAATGGCTGGTTATGTTGATATGATTTAACGGTTATTTTTACTTGGTGTAGTAGAATAAATTCAACTTTAAGGCGGTGTTTGCAAAAGTTTTTAAAAAAGTAGAAGTAGGTGATTAAAAATAAGTTAATGAGAAGTGTTGATTTCTAAAAGTTGGGCTTTTGAGATCCTACACCGGGTGAATACACCCGGTAGATCTTTACCATTCATATACACACAAACACACACACACCCACATTGGTACGTGTAGATCAACGGTAAAAAATCACCCAGTGTAACCTTCACCGGGTGTAGAATAGATAAAACCTAAAAGTTGAAGATGTTTGCAAACTCGAGGAGTAATCAATTCCATCAACTTATTTTAGGAGCAGTTGGTAATTAGGGGTGCTTTAATTTTTATATTTTAACCTTAAAACAAACTTATTTTAAGAAGTAGAAACAAAAAATAACATTGCATCAAAAGTGATTTTGAAACCAAAAAAACTCAGAATCACTTTACAAAAACTTTTGCAAAGACCACTTGAGAGGTTAATATGTTCCAAAAGTAATTAATTTCCTACTACGAATGCAGGTTTCTTTACATAGGAAAGTATTTGGTAAAACTTAATTGTCATCATATTATTTTGTTTGATTTTCTAGTTTCTATATTGGGCATTCACCAATGTTATTGTACTTCTCTCATTATACAGTTCCCTTAGAGGTAATTAGATTATATATGATTGGGTAAAAAAAAATAGAAATTGGATTAAAATAATCTTCAACACAGACTTACATTATCATAAAAACATTTTCTTCTATTTTCTTTTGTTTTACATAAAAACATTATTCAATATTTACTCAAAAAAAAAAAAAACATTATTCAATATGTTTTTTTTCTTAAAATTATACAATTAATGTAACAAAATTCAAATGTCTTCGTAATTACGATACTTATCAAATAATCGTAATGTGTAACAGGGTTTGAATACTACTTAAAAAAAAGGGTAAATTACAAACACCCCTTGAGGTATGGTCAATTTACAAAAATCCCCCTCTTGTTTGGATAATTACATCTACCCCCCTCAACTATGATTTTTTCTTACACCTCCACCCTTATTGTGCCAAATTCAACATAATCATCTAGATTCCGTGGAATGTGCTCTAGTTTGTACTCGTTTTATGTAAAAATACAGTTTCTGATGCACCACAAACTGATATATACAAGCTAAAAATCGCATATTATGATCATCTTGCTTCATAATGTAGAGTTTGAATGGGATAAAACGGGTACACAAGTGATAATATTCCATATAATCTCGAAGGTTCCACTAAATTTGAGGAGTTGAGGGGATGGTTGTAATTATCCAAACAAGAGGGGTGTTTTTGTAATTTAACCATATCTCATGGGGGTGTTTGTAATTTACCCTAAAAAAAATAAAAAAATCGTAATGACTAATTGATGGTAGCATACTTTGGCAATTCTAAAATCCAAAAAAAAAAAGGAAATTTAAGTGTTGATTTTCACTTCAAAGAATAATTAAATTCTTAGGTTATATTTTAATTTAGGCTGCGGCTATATGCAAAACTAATTTCACTTATGCAAGACCAAATTAATTTTTTTTCAACGTATAAATACTATAATACTCTTACTTGTTAAAAAAATAGAAAATTCCAAATGTGCAATACCAAAAACTCAAAAACACAAAAAACTCTATCACTAAACCACAAGACCAACTCTCATCTTCTCCACCTTCCAAAACTCACAAAATCTTTCTCCTTCCTCCTCCATAAACCAACAAAACTTAAACATTCAAAATCATTAAAACTCAATAAATCTTACAAAGATGGCAAATATGGAGTCAGAAGCCATCAAAATAAAAGATTCTAAGGTGGAAGAACTCAAGAAGGTATGCATTTATGTGTTTTTTTAGCTAGAATATCGTTTTTCAAAAAACAAATCCCACACAGACGCGGTCGACATGTACAGGTCGAATTTTACAGGTAAGAATCGACTTTGAGACGTCGATTTTGGAGCATAAAATTCGACATTTTACAACGTCGAATTTGTGCTATGAATTCGACATCTCAATGTCGATTTTTACATTTAAAATTCGACATACTTTTGAGGTCGAATTTGGGTCTTTTTTTTCGACGCTTAAGTGTCGATTTGTAGCATAGCTTTTCAACACCTTGGTGTCGATTTTTACTAGTTTCAAAAAAAAATTCTTCTTTTTTTTGAAGATTGAACAAAATGACGAATTAACAATTGACTGCTATAGCGGCGGTGGCGGTCGGCGAGGAGCTGGGCATTGCTGCTATGTTGACGGGAAGGGTTTCACGGGGGGTTGGGTTTTCTCTTTTTTCCAATTTTACGTTTTTTTTTCTTTTTTTTTTTTTTTTTGGCATTATTTGTTATTTGGTCTTGCATGAGCAAATAAAAACCAATTTAATTTATGGGTATATTTGTCATTTCATCTTAATAAAATTGAATCTATAAGAATCTTTCTTTAATTTGATCTTGTACAAATGAAATTAGTATTACATATAGGAGCAGCTTTAAATTATAATACTAAATTCGAACCATGTTTTATTCAAACTATTCTCCCTCACATTTTGTTAATTTAGGTCCAACCTCCAATTAAATTGGCCCATTTCCTACAGAAACAAGCCCAATACTTCTTATATTTCAAAAGAAACCCCAGAATATTTACAAATGGACACAAAAAACCCATATATAATAAACCGAACCTGAAACGCTGCCACGTATCACCAGTAACACATGTTCCGCTATTTTCCTCCACGTGGCACTTTCTCCAACAACGTTAATTCTTTTCTTTCGGTGCTCGCCAACTGATCAATACTTCTTCTTCTTATTTTTCAAATTTTAATTTCTTTATTTTCGCTATTTACTAGGATCTTATTATTTCTCAAAAATTGGTACTTGTTTTTTTTTTTTTTTTTTTTTTTTTTCTGATTGTTCTTTCCAATTAATTAATTCATTTTCACGCCACTGATTACAGCAAATTTTGCAGAAATTAAATCCAAAAAATCACTCGATGTCCGGCGTATCACTAGCCGTGTCCCCTCCTCCGCCGCCGCCGGCGACAACAAATACAGAACGCCGCCACGACGCGGCGGCGTTAGGCGGCGGCGGGGTGATGGGTTCCCTCCGCGTGATAGAACTGCAGCTGGTGGCGTTCATCATGGTCTTCTCCGCCAGCGGCCTCGTCCCGCTCATCGACCTCGTTTTCCCGGCGTTCGCCTCCGCCTACATCCTCGTACTCTCCAGGCTCGTCTTCCCGTCGCTCGGCGGCGGCGGCGGCGGCGGATCCCCTGAAATATTCCAAGGCAGCCGGCTGTTCCGCCTGTACGTGATCGTGGGAACAACCATCGGGCTGTTCCTGCCGCTGGCGTATGTCCTCGGCGGATTCGCGAGAGGCGACGAGCACGCCGTCAGATCGGCGACGCCGCACCTATTCCTGCTGTCGTTTCAGATACTGACGGAGAATATAATCGGCGGCCTATCTCTATTCTCGCCGCCGGTGAGAGCGCTCGTGCCTCTGATCTACACCGTACGCCGGATATTCGTCATCCTCGATTGGACCAAGGATGTGTGGCTCAACAAAACCCTCCCCGCCAATGCAGAATTACACGTAATATTATTATATATACAGTTAAACTTCTATATTTAAATTAATATAGTCGGAACTAACCAAATTCTATTAATTTATCGAAATATTAAATTATCCAACTAATAATTAGGTTTTTACCGAGTCGGGACTAGAAAAAACTACTGCCTCTGTTCCACAATAATCGTCTCTTTTCTAAAATATTTTTGTTTTATATTATCCGTCACTTCAGATTTTCAATATTGCATTAAATGCAATTTTTTCTGTCAACCTTATTAATACATCCCTAAATATTAGTTCTCCCTTATAAATCATTAATTGTTAAAGGTTGTTTTAGTTGTTTTTATGTGATTTTCGTAAAATCAAGTTACATTTGTTGAATTTCATAATCTTTGTGGAAAGTGAAATTGTGAAATTTGAAAAGTGACACTTATTTAGGAATAGGAATGTTATTTAGGAATAGGAGCGGAGGGAGGAGAGAATATTATTTAAGCGAGGTTATTAATTTATCGAGGGTTATTAATTTATCGAGGTTCTACTATATAATGCTTATTTATTTATTTATTTATTTATTTATTTATTTATTTTTTAATTCTTGGATTTCCGTACTTGATTAATGTTGTGTGTGCTTTTTTTGGTAAGGTTGTGGCGTGGCATTGGTTTGGAAGGGGTTTGGCGGTTTTGAACCTGGGCTATTTCGCGGTGAACTTGTTGTGTTTTTTGTTACCTCGATTTCTGCCCCGGGCGTTCGAGAAGTATTTCAGAGAGAGAGATGAAATGCATGCTAAGATGGCCGAAGATAAGCATTCCTCTTCGTCGGCTTCGAATATTGCCTCCCAAAAAACCGACAAGAAGGCCGATTAATCGATCGGTGGTTTTATTTTGCTGCAATCGTACGTAAGATGTTTTAACTTGTTTCCGGAATCATATATAATATATATATAATCATGCACATTGTAACTTTGTTGTTTGGTTTATAATGGTTTAGCTTGTTATAAACGGGTAGTAGTCGGGTTGTTTTATCACCGAACAGTGAATTAGTATAGTTTTGAGTTTAATTTCGGTTTGTGGATGGGGGTTATATGATTGATTATTTTATCGGAATTACCCATGATAAATAGTATTAGTACATTTCGCAGCAAATTAGGCTTCAAAGTTCTTGGTTTGGTGGTACATCCCAATGAATTTATGTCTCTCTCTTTTCGAATAAAAAGAAAAGACTTTGTTGATCCGATTTCCTCTCAAAATCTCACGCTTCGAATGTAGATTGGGAATCCTTGTAGTTAATAATCATTAATTTGACTACTTGATTAAATACTTGCGATAAATTTGTTGACCCGATTTTATTATGTGAAATCCCTAGCGTGCTTGATCAGTTCGATTGATTTTAATGCACGAACTTGTGAAGCATGTTCATACGTATTATTCACATATTCTTATTTAGTTTTGAATAAAATGAATATATATGCTTGTATGATTCAAATATTTTTATTTAGTTTTGAATAAAATAAATATATATGCTTGTTAACGCGAGAGCGATTAAGGTACGCTATTAATCATAATATGCTCGTATGCATTATCTCATGAGTTGTCGTATTCAATAAATAAAAATTATTTGCTCTGGTGCATACGTGCATCGATTTTCAACAAAAAATAATCCATTACCTTGTATGATTAGGGGTTTTACTTCCATCAAGTACACATAGGGAAAGACGACACCCTACTGTTTTTCCCAATTGAATTAATTTCTCCTTTATTTGCCTTTTGCTTTTATTCGATTTTCATAGTTGTAGAAGAACTGAAAATTCAATTTTGTTGCCTGGATAAAACTATTGACAATTTAGGTACTTAGAAGTATAAAAACAACTTGTTCCATGTCTGGACAGTACCCGACTCGCACGAGTTTATTATTATTACTTGTTACGATACGTGTCTACAACAATACAACACAAATGATATTTAAAAAAATTAGCGTTGTGGAGGCCTACCGGTAGCCAATCTCCCAATTCGCAGGCCTTGGATCTTGAAAGAATACAAATTTTTGGTTCTGGAATGACTGTTGGAAATCGATGCATGTATACATAATGGAAATAATTTTTTTTTACATAATTGTCAATTCTATCATACGAGCATATATTAGTTAATTGAGGACCTTAATAGCTTCCGAACGAATGGGCATGGATACAATTTGATTCAAAATTAAATTATAACAAATAAGTCGAAACATAATTACACAATTGAATCATATAATCAACATCCACAAATATTTCACAAAGAACAAAACATTTTATCATATATATTAAAAATTGAAATTTATGAAATATTTCAAAATTTTATTTTCATCAATCGACGAGACGAGGAGGCAAGGTCGGTCCGGCGTATTCGGGGGCCCGGGGCGAGAATATAATTGTTCGGTAGTTTTGGGGAAACGCCAGGATTTTTTTTTTCCGCATCTTAAGATTAATCAAATAATATAAATAAATTATTTATTAATAGAAACCTCATAAATAGAAGTTTGAAAATATTAATGTTTAGATAAAAAAAACTTTCTAGTAAAGCAAATGTTAGAAAAAAAAAACCCATTAAATTTCATATCTATTTTTACAATAAATTAATAAAAAAAAAAAGAAGAATAGAAGAGTAATTTTTTTTATTTTTTTTAAATAGAAGAATTTTTTTTTTTTTTGAACAATAAAACCAGGGTGTGCGTGGGTCATAGACCCGCGGGTTCTAGCAAAACCCGCCCTCGTCCTGTCAATCAAGGGCACTTGATTTTAAGTTTAGAAAACTTGCGGGTTTTCAACGGGTTTAGGATAGATGAGTCTATGGCGGGTCTATTGTAGGACTCAACCTTCACGGGTCGAAATCTGTCATAATTTAAACATGTTATTTTTTTTAATAATTTATAAGTTATACGCAAAACTATTTAAAAATTGAAATGAATGACCATGCGTAAAATCTTAAATTTAAACCAATGTGAATAACATTAATAATAAATATCAAGAGTAAATCAAAATAATACGTTTTATCATAAATCCATTAAAAAAAAGTAATTAAATCCAAAGCTTTATAAGACAATTTAAAATGAAATAGATAAAGATATATAAAAAGAGACGATGTCGTCGTTGTAGATATAAGTTTTGATATGTAAGAGATATTTTATTCATATATTATATATTATTAATTAGTTATACTACATAATATAAAAAAAAAAAAAAAAAAAACAAAAACAAAACGTCGTCGCTTTGTATGGCGGGACGGGACGGGTTTCACGAGTATTAAAAAGATTTAAACCCGTCTCAGATCTAAACCCGCGGATCTTCTCCATTTAAGAACTCAATCTTATTGATAGATCCATCTAGGGGTGAGCAAGTCGGACCCATCAACCCGTTGAACCCAACAAACCCGGTAAAAATCGTACCGGACCGGACGGATAGATCTATCTATAGGATTGAGTCCTGAAACGGACAAGATCCGCGGGTTTGGATCTATGACGGGTTCAAAAAAAATTAATAATCGTGAAACCCGTCCCGCCCCGCTATCCACAACGATGTCGTTTTGTTTATATTATGTATTTAATAAATTAATAATGTATAATACATGAATAAAGTATCTCTTACATGTCAAAATTTATATATCTATAACGACATCGCCTCATTTTGTCTATGGTTATCTATTTTATTTTAAATCTTGTCTCATAAATGTTTAAATTTAATTACTCTTTTCTGAATTTATGGTTAAAACGTATTAATTTTGATTTACTCGTGACATTTAATTTATCATTGATGTTAGTCACGTTTGTTTCAATTTAAAATTTTACGCTTGGTCATTCATTTTAATTTCTAAATAATTTCGCGTAAAACTTATAAATTATTAAAGAAAATAATTTTTTTTAAATTACGACGGGTTTCGACCCGTGAAGGTTGGGTTCTACTTTAAATCCGCATTAGACCCGTCTAATCTAAACTCGCAAAAAACCCATAAATTTGGTTCCTTAAAATCAAGAACCGTTGATTGACGGGACGATAGCGAGTTTTGCTAGAACCCGCGGATTTACGACCCCCGCACACCCCTAGATCCATCCGTTCTAGCGGGACGATTTTTAGCGGTTTGACGGGTTGAAGGGTCCAACTAGCTCACCCTTAAATAAAACAATATATTTTTTGCACATAAAAAATTATAATATATATATATATATATATATATATATATATATATATATATATATATATATATATATATATATATATATATATATATATATATATATATATATATTTAAAAAATTGAAAATTTGGGCCCCCGTGAAATTGGGCCTTGGGCGTGGGCCTGCTCGGATAAAAAGACCTCCGATTGTTCTGTCCCCCCGGAGGCGGCGCGTGAGGCAGCGTGGATCATGGGCTCGTCGGCGGATGTTGGGTGACAAAAATATGCATAAATTATAAGAGTAAACTGCAAAAAGTACCCATGTGTAATCGCTAAATGCAAAAAAAAAAACCCTACAAAAAACCCCTGTGAAATTTAGTCAAATGCAGAAAATCCCCTGGTTGACTTTTGTGTGGCTCACTCGCGGGAAGCGCGACTGGTACAGTAGAACCTCGATAAATTAATACCCGATAAATTAATAACCTCGCTTAAATAATAAATTTTCCCAGTCCCAACTCGGGGACAACGCGCTAAATTAATAATTCGCTAAATTTATAAGATAGTACACATTCGAAAATTTTAAGAAGCCCCATATAATATATAAATTAATAATGCATAAAAATAATTCTTAAATTATATGGTACAATACATATTTTATAGATCTATGAAGGCTTAATACAATATAATTTAATTCTCGTTTGTTTCTTGTTGAAGTTCACATTACCATCAATCTCGTCCCTCGCTTTTCTTAACATAGTTAGAACTTTCGGTATGGTTTTCTCATAGTTCAACATTAATTGTTCTATACCATTGCTGTTTTAAGAGCTTCCGTTCGTAAAACGGGCTCTACAGTGCATTAAACTAATGGTATAATGAATATATACACGTAATTGTTTTTGAAAAAAAATGTATTTATTGAAAATAATAATAAAAATAATTTCATAAATTAATAAGTTATTAATTAATGTATAAATTAATAATTATTAATTTATCGATAAGTTAATATTTCGCTAAATTAATGAAATTTTGATGGTCCCAACTGTATTAATTTATAGAAGTTTAACTGTAGTTGGTTTTTGGACGTCAAATGACGAAATTGACCCCGAAAACGTATTTATATGTAGATACATGTTTTTTTTAATTTGATTGTTTAGAAATTAAAATGTTATTAAAAAATTGAAAAATTATAAAAAATATACAATAAAATAATTAATTTTTTATTTAAAATATAAGAATTTATTAATTATAAAACTCAAGGGGTATTTGTGTCTTTTTATATCAAGTCAACACTCAAATGAATAATGGGTTGAGTGTGTTATATAAATAATTTTACAAGGATTTTTTGCTAGTTTATTTGTCACAGAGATTACATTATAAAATTAATTTGCTAATTGGAGATTACATAGAGATACTTTTTACAGTTTACTCTAAATTATAAACATTGCACATAACTTTAATTTTTCAAGTGATCTAAAATTCGAAATACCGAAATCCAATTTAGCTGATTGAAATTGAGTTGGAAATCACTAAACTCATAACATGTTCCATATTTTGAATTTTGTCAAAATCAAACTTGCAATTTGTCAAAATCACATCCCAAAAAAAATCGAAATTACGAAATTAAAACGACGTTTAACATTTCAGTATAAAAGAATAGGCGACGACACCTAAGAGAAGTTACATCCTAAAAAAAAATGAATTAGTCATATTTCCATCTTTTATTAATTAAAATAAAAAATAAAATAAAACACTTATCTCACACTTGGAATAAAAAATTATTGTCCCATCCATAACTAAGACCTCTTTAATCAAGTATGAGTGTATGACCAACCCCTTATTAACAATTCTATTTCACCTATTTATTATTTCCTTTTATTCCCCCTTCAATTTTCTTTATTTGAAAAAACACCACCAAAAATATAAATAGTTCTCATTTACTCCTCCTCCAATTAATTAGGTACCACAACAAACTTTCTGAACACCACTTTTCTCCACACAAACAAAATCAAATGAAAATGAAAAGAAACAAAGGCAAAGTCCATCCCTTCACTTCTTCTGCCGGCGGCGATTCTCTCTCTGTACTAAACCTACTGCCGGCGGCGATTCTCTCTCTAGTTTCACTTCTCTCTCTAGAAGACCGAGAAGTTCTCGCCTACATGGTGACAAGATCCCTCAAATCCACAAACCCTTCCTTCCTTCCTTCCCAAGACAAGAAAACCACCACCACCGCCGCCGCCAAACGGTGTAGTTTCGACGGCAAATCGCCGCCGCTCTTCGACTGCGACTGCTTCCACTGCTACACCAGTTTCTGGTTCCGGTGGGATTCTTCCCCCAACCGCGAGCTCATTCACCAAGCAATCGAGTCTTTCGACGACCGTCTGAACGACGGCGAGCTGCTCAGTTTCCGCCGGAATAAGAGGAAGGATAGAATGGGTCGTCGGAAGAGTGAGAGGTTAAGCGGCGGCGCCGCCGGCGGCGGCGGCGGCCCTGAATTTCCGGCGGTTGAGTCGCAAGAAACCCTTGGTGTTGTTCTGCCGGAGGAGAGTGTTGATGTTGGGGAGGAGTTTAGTGGGCACGTGGGAGTGGCGGCGCCGGCGGATGAATTAGTGGCGGCGCCGGCGGTGGTTGTGCGGAACCACAAGGGATTGGCTAGAAAAGTGCTGCCGGACGTCATGGGGATATTTAGTTCGCGTTTATGGAGTCTTTGGAGTCCGAAGTAAGGAAATAATAAAAAAAAGGTGAAAATTTGTATTCTACTCTTTTTTTAATATTCGTAATCCGAATATGTAAAACTCTTTTTGTTTTTTGTTTTTTTTTTAAATATTTTAATGTTCAATTTTTGTTGCGTTTGTAATCAATTTTTCATTTTATGACTTGGAGATTCAAACCAAAGTCATTTTTTTTTTGTTGTTTGTATATTTTTCAGCAAAATAAAGTCAAATTTTTCATGGTGAAAAATGAGAAAATCCGTTTTAATTTTTTATTTTCTTTGTTAACTTAGGAAAGTGTATTATTTACTTGATAGTGATGCATTAGTTTTGAGGTGAATAAATGCTATAAAACTAAATATTTAATGTTTTGCTTAATGTCTAAGGAGGCTGAGTTGGTGAGATATTTTGTCACAAATTGCATATATTTAATGTTTTGCTTAGTGGCTAAGGAGGTAAGAGGGGTATTTTCGTCCAAACATCTACTGCAGTGGTCGACCAATTTTAAAAATTGACGGATTCATTAATATAGTTTGCCGATACTCGATAGGGGCCAAATTGTCATATTTTGTAGTATTGAGGGGTATAATGCGACAGTAGTAATAATACATGAGTGCAATTTGTATTTAGCGGAATACTAATTAGTGAATGTGACTTGAATGAATGGCTCAACTTTAACTAACACAATTTACACCATTCACAATCCAACACATGTAATTAATTGACACAACCAATAATTATTTTTTGAAGTAAAAGTTTGAATTCTCAATTTGTTCTTTATTTTTTATTTCCTTTTTTTTTTATAAAGAAAAGGTGTAAAATTAAAATATAGTTTATACAAGTAGGTGATGAATTATTTGATTTCTTCTTTACGAATGTGGAATTGATGCGACTTATTTTATATGCTTTGCTTTGATTCCTATCTGCGTGGAATCATTTGGGGTAGGTTTATTCCACCTTTCTTTTGTTTCTTTATTATTGCAAATTGCAGTCTTGATGATGCTACATTTAGTTTAGGGATTAAAAGACGAATTAATATATTAATGATAAATGATTTGAGGTTTGTTTTTAGATTTTTTTTTTATTTTTTGGAGTTTTATTGTTTTTATTTTGTATTTATTATTATTTTTTTAAATAATTGAATATGTTATTGTGATAAATAGATGAAAGCTAGAAGGACAATTTAGTCATTAACGTATCTAATCATAGCACAACACAATAATTTTATTGAATCTCTCAAGATTCAATTAGTTATCTTCAAATTAGCCAAGATAAGTCATGACAAAAATATTTTGACGGGTCGACCGGAAAATAATATGACTAACCAAACATCAAACTAAACATTACTATTTAGTTAATCTTGACTAATGTTGCCAACCAAACGGGGCCTATAATAATATACCGTTTGGTTGCCAGGATAAGCTATGAGATTTAACTAAATAGTTAGACTTAAATTTGATGTTTGATATCCTCAATAAATTGTCGGGTCGACCCACCAAAATTATATAATCATGGCTTATCTTGACTTATCTTGCCTTCTAATGATTTTTTTTAGACGTTTCAAGCTCCAATAAAATAATTGGATCTCTTTAGATTATTTAATCTTATCTTGGCTAATTATTTTATCTTGTCAATCAAACTGGGCCGTAGGTGACTATTTTATTATCCAAATGCATTTTCAATATAATTATCCTAGAATCTCTCCAAAATTCGAAAATTGCAAAAAGATAAATAAATGAATATGTTGATTTTTTTTTTTTTCGATATTAATGTTAATGATTTAAAGTATGTTTCTTTCTTTTCTAAATATAATTTTTCAAAAAGCGTCCATATGTCTAATCGATTTTTTTCCAAACCAATGAAAGAAAATGGTTTATGAATTGTGACAGCATCTAAGAATCCGAATGAATGGACGAGAACTATTGAAAAATTTTATGGCTATAAGAAATGTGCATCAATTAGAAACTAACGAAGGGATGAATGCGAAAAAGTGAAAAACCATGATCGTTAACTTTTAATATATTTCAAACAAAAATTATGCAAAGCTCATTTAAAAAGTTAATCGAAATATCAAACAAAAATCATACAAAGCTCATTTAAAATGTTAATCGAAATATCAGATCCAGGAGTATCTATTTACCGTTTATAAGAAATAAGTTTTAATTAAATTATATAAAAAATACAAGAGATTTTATTAAAACTAATGTTTCAAGGCAATAAAAAGATGATTAAAATCGCATTATTTACGTTATTTACTATAAGAACGTAAATATTTAATTTATGAAGTATGAAATTTAAATGATATAATTAACTGAAATGGTACAAGACTTCTTATGTACTTGAGCAATTCTTTAGAGGGAAAATTTAGATGTATATGTATTTATTCCATGTGACTTTTGTCATAAAGGGGTGATATTTGAAGAGAACTATGTGTTATTCTAGGGCATTTTCAAATAATTTTAAAAACTCTTATAACAAAAGACAAAAAAATATTTTTTGGTTCTTTCAACCCTACGTCTGGTGATAAATATCGTGTGGGTCTTCTGCTGACACGTGTACATTTTAATTATTTATTATATATCGGGGAATACGATGCTACATCCGATTAATATAACCAGACACCCTAATTGATAAGATTCCCATTACGGGTTCAGTTATAGCCCATTGGGTTTTAAAAATATAATTATAAAATAAATTAAAAAGGACACATGTCAAGAAGAGAGCTACCCGGTGAAAATCACCGGGTGTAGCATCGTATTTCCCTTATATATATCCCTCACTTGGGTTAACCTCTACGGATTTTAGAAAAATACAAAACAGTACATGTGTTAGTAGGAAACTCACCTGGTGTTTATCACCAGGTATTGGGTGAAGGAGCCCACGTTCTCTTGATCTTAACTGTTCGTAAAACAACAAATTTTAAGTAAATATAAAATGTTATGATCTTATGTTACGTGAGTATTTGGGAAAAGAAAAGAAAAGAAAAAAAAACTTAGTTGGTTAATCATGTCCGCAAACAAGCCGCAAATCATTCATGTAATTCAACAAAACCATTAATTATTTTTTCATGTGGTTAATATTTAATTTAGGAACCAATTGCAATTGATTTATAATTCAACACAAACCATTTTTTCGTTGCCTCGTGTTGAATTACACGAACCAATTGTAATAGTGATGCTGCTCAAAATTAAATGTTGATTCAGAAACCCTAACATTTTCTTAGTTCAAGAGAGTAGAGAACTCCGAGAGTACTTCGTGTCTGAGGTAGGCGAAGTGATAAGGTCTGCTTGTTAACCTACAAATATGACAAACACTATGTGACAAGCCGTTGATGGCCCAACGATTGTTCTGCGACACTCAAAATATTAAATAAAAAATTTAATTTTAATTATAATGAAGAAGAGAAAGAGGTGGTCGTGAACTTAAGTTTTTGAAGAGGTAAGTTTGTCTAAAATCTCATTCAGAAATTGTCTGAATCAATAAGAGTGAATCAATAAGAGAGATGTTTTCAACTCAATCGGTAAGAGCTAAATGGTTTCATTCAAATGTATCTATCAAACATGCTTAATAGGTGATGTCTTACCGAATTAGAGATTTCTGCCTATTCAGAGCTCATTAAATGCAATCAAACGGGGCAAGCATAACCATTTTTAATGACGACCCTCTTCATGGGATTGGAAACTAACCGCTCCAACTTATTTTTCGTGTTTTACATGATTTTCTCCATATTTTTATATAAATTTTACATATTTATTCATATTTATCGTTGTACTATAAAATATTATTTATAGAATTTTATACTACTTTGAATAAAAAATTATACTTATTTACTTTTTTTATTCATCCGAAGAAATCAAGGTTGGAACGCCCACAAATCCTAACCTACCCATCGTTGTATTATTTCGAAAACAAAATTATCCCTTCTCATATGGTTGTACCAAAACATCTAGACATAGGTATACTTAGTGATCATCTTTGGATCACTTCATAAAGGGAAACATTTATCCATAGCAAATTGTTTCTACAAATACATTTTGGTCTTATTGATGGTCAAAAAATTATATTTATGGATGAAATTTTTAAAAACTATGTATTGAAGGGTGCAATTCAGATGGAAATAGATTAAAATAGATTTCTTCTGAACATTTTTTTATTTTTTCTTTAAAATATTAAACCACTTCCAATTTCAATTCCAAAAATTATGTAATCTAGAGATACATTTCGATTTAAAAAATTCTGAAATTTCAGAATTTCCGAAAATCACCCAATATATAGTCTAAAAACATTCCTAAAATCAAATCATATTTAATGAGATCCTTCATGCTTGTGCAAAGCTAAACATAAAAAAACATAGGCAGTATTTACCTTTTCAATGCATTTTCTTCTTTGTTTTACAATTACATCAAAAAAAACACTGCCATAGTTTGTTTTAGACGATCATTCCGAGAGGAGAGAATAGAGCAAAACTAAATCAGCAATCCACTATTATAGTAATAATTATTTTTCTTAGGAGCGCCAAAAACGTTAGCAATATGTAACAAACATGGTACCATGAGAAATACTTTTTTTTTTTGCAGCTGCCAACCATTTCTATTTTTTAATAGAAGGCTGCTAAATAGCCAGAATCTGGCTGGCCAAAATGACTTTATTTGGATTAGAGCTTGATTGCAATGATGGAAGAGTTTTTGGCGCCAATTCAGAAAACAACATCGCATCCACCAATGAAGATCAATCATTTGGTTCGGATGAAGTTGAAGCACATCCACATGCAATATCCAGGACGAAGTTGAGGTTTCGTCCCACCACACTGAAATACCGCTCACAATATAATTAGTGTCCATGAAGGCCCGAGAACATGTACATTATTTTCAAAGACTGAAAGTGTGTTTCGGTTCTATCTAGAACATGCAAAACATCGAATTTTTGGCGTTATCAAAAGAATAAACTGGAAAACTGCTAATGGTGCGTACAAATATTTGCTAATGACATGTGATAAGAGTTGAAAGATGACACCTCAAAAGACAAATAATAGAGAGATTGTCCTGTTCGGCTTAATATCATAAAACAATATGATGGAAGTTGGATGGTCTTAACGTTAGTTGCAATACACAACCATGAATTTACTCCCGACATGTCTATTTTAAAGCCGACTCTCATACAAAATTCTACCAATATGATACGATAGCTTGAAGCGAATTAAATTGCATGAATAAGGCCATCTAAAAGCATAAGAGTGGCCGGAGTTCAAAATGATGGTCCTATGAATTTAGGGTGCCTTTCTAAAGGCTGTAGGTATTTTATTGAAGGTAGAATAAAGTTGAAGATTGATACGGACGATTTTGAGGCCATTCGAAAGTTGTTCGGGGGTTGCAAAAATGGGACACAAATTTCATCCATTCCTTGGATATTGATGATCATGACAGGTTATGTAATATGTTGTGGATTGATTCTTGATGTCGTGTAGCTTACACAGAGTTTAACGATGTCTTGACTTTTGATACAACCTACCTCGTGAATAAGTACAATATGTCATTTGAAACTGCTCTTGGCATCAATCATCTTGAATAATTGATCTTGTTAGGATGTGTTTTCGTTACACATGAAGATGTTGAATCATTCAAGAGGTTTTTTAAACATTGGATTGAAACAATTGATGATATTCACCTATAGTGCATAGTAACTGACCAATGTGAATGCTTAAAATAGCACTACGGAATTAATGTCTAACACGATTCACTGATATTTTTTGTGGTACATTATGTCTAAAATATTACAAAAGTTTAAAGGTGCTGATGAATACAATAATGTTGTTCAAGATTTGAAACGCATTGATTATAAATCTATTGCATCTGAGACCTTTGAGCTGAAGTGGGGTAAGTTATGAAAATATGAAATTGAAGGCAACAAATGGCTTATCACTTTATTTAATGAAATGAAAAGTCGGGTGTCTTGCTACCCGAATCACATTTTTTGGGCCGGAATGTTGGTGACTCAGAGTAGCGAGGGGATGTATGCCTTCTTTGACGGATACATCCATTCCAGATTAACATTGAAACAATTCGTTGAACATATGAATTAGCTAGGGCCAACAAGACTCAAAAGGAGTTCATAGTCGATCATGATCAAAGAACAAGTTGATCAGGCGCTTGAGCCAGTTCCCTTGAGAAAGACAATTTCGATTAGTGTATACGAACAATATATTCAAGAAAGTCCACGAATAATCTCCGGTATGTTGTACTTCCATATTGTAGTTGAACAATATGACCAAGGGAGTGGCGTTGAAAAAATATCGGTGCATGAGAAGAGTAGGGTTATTGAATTCTATACGAGAGACTTCACGTTTACCGTGGATTACATAGCTGGTGGGGAATAGTATTCTTGCAATTTCAAGAAATTTGAATATATCGAACTATAATGTTGTCACATATTAGTTGTGTTGAACAACAACGGCGTCCAATATGGAAATGAATGGTATCTTCTACGTCGATGGAGGAAGAAAATATGCAGACGTCATTTTAGTATTACTTTTGTTGGATGATACACGCACATGATAGAAGAATACAAGAAATTTCAAGACGTCGAGAGAGTATTGTCATTTCTAGTACTCAGAAGATGAACTTTCTTAAGCAACGAATGTATGAAGTAAATAGTGAGTATCTGCTACTCTATCAACCACAAATTGGAGAGAGTAGTAGCACATCCGTAAGGACAAATAGTGTCGATTCCGTTGGAGGAACACCAATATTGAATCCATAAGTTACTCGTGCTCGTGAAAGGCCGAGGAATAATTGTTTTATCCATTTATAATTTAATCTTTATTTAATGAGAGCAAATTTAAAACAGATGATCTATTACCCAAAAATCGGATGCCACTTGAAAATTGACATATGGAAAGAAAATGTAAATAAAATATGGGGTGATCGATCGAGAAAGTGAATCTTTCTTGTTCATCTAAAAAAAATTATCTTTCCCTTTTCTTATCATTTCTCTAATTTTCTTTTGCCAGTAATCAGTGTTCTAAATATCGGTATCGGCCGCCATATCGGTGGCGGTCATAAACCTTTACGATAATGGTGAGACGGTTTGAAATATCGGTTTTGGACGGTGAACCGGTTTACGGCGGTTTCTGGCGGTGTGTGGCGGTTTGAGGCGGGTCAAACCGATATATCGGTCAATAAATCGGATTTTTTTTTATTTTTTTTAATTAGAAGGAAAATACGGTAGGCGTTTTCTTTATTTTTATTTGTTTCAAATCGCAACCCAATTTTTTTTAACCAAAACCATGTTTAAATATTTTTTAATATATATTTTGAGTATTTACAAATAATATTTAGAAATATATTACACTAAATTTAAAAATCGATTTATCTCTGATTTAAAACCGCCGCACCGATTTATCATGTGGCGGTCCCTAACTTCCTCTGACCCAATAACCGTTTTTTAGAACCTCGCCACTAATTCATAATCACGAATTATGTTTTCTTTTGTATCCAAAAAGCACCGCATCCTTTCAGAATGTAAACTCTTATTTAATATGATGTTGGAAGTTGTAATTTTGTAATATGGTATTTAATATTGGAAGTTGTAATCTTTTTAGAGCGAGAAACCAAAATATACAGATTCAAATATTAATAGTGTAGGGGCACACTAGTAAATGGACTTCATGGCTTTTCTCAAGATTACAAAATAGTCATTTTCTAACTGGCCAGAATCTGGTTATGTAGCTTTATTATTTAATATAGGGAGTATTTGTTGCAAAATAAAAAAGTTTCATTAATTGGATAAAGATTAAGAATAAACAAATGACCTAATTTGACTTAATACTCGAGAACAGTAAACTTAATTTAATAAGCTTAATTAATGATATTTCATTTTACAGATTTTGTCCTAATGACAAACCCTTATCCCTCATTCCTAACTCTATAATTACGCTTTATTACGATAGAGAATCGTGACAAACCAACTATTATTTTCCCTAATATTTCTCGAAAATGACAAATTCTAATTTAAATATATGAGTATATTCGAGCAATGCCAAATTCAACTACAACTTTTTTTTGCCAAAAAAAAAAATGGGTGTACATGGGGGCCTCTTTAAAACCTTCGCTAACCAAATTTAGGAAAGAATACCCCTGTTTTTTTTTTTTTTTTTTTTTTTTTTTAACTATAATACTATAAAATTGTTATCGCAACTAATTTCACAGTGGAGCCACCTCCTCATCGCTACTGTCATCCCCTCGAGCATCATCCTAACGGTGGCCAAGACCAATACCCAGAGGGTCAAACTCCAGGTGGGCTGCCATACCGACAGCTATCAAAAAAACTGAAGGGGATAGGCGCACCCACTGCACCGATAATAGTTATTAGATTTTGGGCACCACCATCATTTTGCGGTGGCGGTGGCGGTGGCGCTACCATTGGCCTCGTCACAAAACGATAAACCTTGGAAACCACAACCTCAGCAATAAAACCACCTAAAACGGCGGGCACGAGCGGCACTTGCACTGCAAACGGTGCAACGATTAAGGGGAGGGGATGAAGAGGTGCCAGAGATTTTCCAGCGGCAGTAGGTAGTCACTCAGATCGTAGCGAAGCTTCGCCGCGGGCTTTCGGTTTAGGTAAGTTCACTATTCCTTGCACCATAGTAGATAAAATATTTTGATCACTCATTGATTTATGAGCTATCATTAATCTTATGTTTTTTTCTACTTATAAAGTCTTGGTTTATGAGAGATTGAACCGACGGCTATAATTCTTCAATTACCCAAAAGATATTTTAGAGGATATGCTAGTGAAAGTTGATAAATTTATTTTTCCAGTTGATTTTTTTATACTTTATATAGATGAGGGTATGGAGATACCTGTTATTTTGGGGAGATAATTTTTAGCCACGTCTAGAACTCTTGATTGTGCCAGTGGTAATCTTACTATGACGGTGCATGGTCAAATAATTATATTTAATGTATTTAGTGCCAATAAGAATACATGTGATACCAATGATTGTTTTGTTATTCATGTTATGGATTTTACAAATCTTGAAAATTTTGATTCTTTGATCTTGGATTCTTGGGGGGTCTCTTTGAGTGTAGGAGACGATTGTTAAAGCATGAGCATTGATGAACAAGTTTGTTTAGTAGACTCAGTCAAAACTCCTCCAAAAGATAAACTTGATAATTTGAATACTCCTCTAAAACCATCTCCCACGATCAAAGGGTTGGATAATGCCAGCAATGGCTGCACGAAAAATTAGATATTGCTACCCAATGAGCTAAACAAGACGAGAGAATACCTATTCAAGTAATTGGCATCATGAAGATAAAGTACAACGGTGGCACGAGCTCAAACCCTTGTAACGGAAATTTCACAAAGTACAATTCGTGTTATTGTGCAAATCACATTTCTGGTTGATCCCAAGAAAACTAAAAAAAAAAAAAAAAAAAAAAAAAAAAAAAAAATTGGTCGGGAACGTTCATTGTCCAAGAAGTTCTTCCATAAGGAGCATTCGAGATAAAGGACCGTGACTTGGACCGCACGTTCAATCCTCGCTCTACCCGATAAAACCGAAAACTATGTGGTCTATAGTGATGCCTCCAAATGCAAAATGGTAACGTAATTGCCTATGCCTCTAGACAATTAAAAGATTACGAGAATAATTACCCGACGCACGACTTGGAACTCGCGGCAGTCGTGTTCGCCCTCAAAATTTGGAGACATTACCTTTACGGCGAAAAATGTTCGATCTTCACTGACCACAAAAGTTTCAAGTACTTGTTTACTAAAAAAGAGCTCAATATGAGGCAAAGAAGATGGCTTGAATTAGTCAAGGACTATGATTGCGAAATCCGTTACCATCCAGGTAAAGCCAACGTTGTCGCCGACGCTCTTAGCCAAAAATCCATGTCCGCCTTGGTCATTAAACAGCCGCTCGAGTCAACTATCAAGTCCGCTCAAGACCATGATGATCAACTTGTCAAAATCCGAGAAGGATTAGCATCCGGTCAAAATCCAAATTTCTCTATAACCGACGACAAAATCTTGAAATTTCAAGGGAGAATTTGCATTCCGGCGAGCAAAGAGATAAAGGAATTAATTCTCGATGAAGCTCACAAAACGCCCTACTCTTGCCATCCGGGTGAAACCAAAATGTACCAAGACTTGAAGAAGTTGTATTGGTGGCCAGGCATGAAGAAGGATATAGCCAAATACGTATCCGAATGCCTAATTTGTCAACAAATCAAAATGGAACACCAAAGGCCTGGTGGACTTCTACAATCCAACCGGTTTCCCGAAGATTCTTAAGGGATCCGATTCGATATGGGTAATAGTCGATCGCCTAGCCAAGTCCGCACACTTCTTACCGGTCAAGACCACTTTTAGTCTCGAAAAGTTGGCCGAACTCTATATCGGAGAAATTGTCCGACACCACGGAGTTCCGATATCAATCATCTCCGACCGAGATCCCCGATTCACTTCCAAATTTTGGAAAAGATTGAACAAAACGATGGGAACCCGTCTAGCCTTTAGCACGGCGTACCATCCTCAAACCGACGGACAATCGGAAAGGACAATCAAGACCCTCGAAGATATGCTTTGAGCATGTATAACGGATTTTGGTGGTAATTGGGAAAGCCGTCTACCTCTCATCGAATTCTCGTACAACAATAGCTTCCAATCTTCGATCGGAATGGCACCTTACGAAGCATTATACGGAAGAAAATGCCGTTCTCCAATCCATTGGGACGAAGTAGGAGAGCAAAGATTATTAGGACCCGAGCTATTCCAACACACCGTCGACCTAATCAAGAATATTCGAGAGAAAATGAGAACCGCCCAAGATTGCCAACAAAAATACGCGAATAAAAGAAGACGAGATTTGGAATTCCAAGCCGGTGACCACGTGTTCTTGAAAGTCGCTCAACTCAAAGGAATCATGCGATTCAGAAAACGAGGAAAGCTAAGCCCTCGATTCATTGGACCCTTCGAAATACTCGACCGAATTGGTGGCCAAGCCTATCGCCTCGCCCTACCACCTTAACTATCCAAAATCCACAATGTCTTTCATGTCTCTATTCTCCGAAAATATATTCCCGACCCTAACCACATTCTTGAAACCAAACCACTTGATTTATCCCCGAACCTATTCTTTACCGAAGAACCCTCTCAAATATTAGACCGAAAAGTTAGGAAACTCCGCAACAAAGATATTCGCCTAGTAAAAATCCTTTGGAGAGACCATTCTCCGTATGAGGCAACGTGGGAACTTGAGGATGAGATTGTGAGTCGTTATCCGGAACTAATTGAAAAAGGTACAAATTTTGGGGACAAAATTTTTTTAAGGGGAGAATATCGTAACACCCTGCATTTTCGGTAAAATATTATTATTTTATTTAACTACCTCTATGTGCAAATTTGTGAAATTAGAATTTAGAATATTTCTTGCATGCTTAGTAATTACGTGAAAATTATGTGATTATGTGAAATATATGATTGTGTGAATTATGTGATTATGTGATTGTGTGAATTATGTGATTATGTGGATTATGTGCTTAGGAAATATTTTGATATATTATGTCGAAATAAATTATTTTTCATGAACTAAGATTTTATTCTTGCATATAAATTTAAATGAGCATTTTATCATATTTATGCATGCACAAAATTTTAGAAAATAAAATTTTCTCATACATTTTAGGATTTTTTTTTAGTGGAGAAAATTAGAGGTCATAATTCTTGAATTCTTGCTCAAACATGCAACACCACTAGAATTTTTGATTGTTATGTGATTTATTTGTTTATTCTTGCATATTATGTGATTATATGGCTGAGATGATGATTGCATGTTAGTGTTTTGAAAAGATAACTTTGTTCTTGAAGTTTTATGTTTTTTCGAAATTTGGGAAAAAAATGCTTATTTGGCTTAATTAGTGCCTTGCATGTGTTAATATAGTGTTTGATTGTTAATTTGTGAAAAGAACTTGAATTTTTTGCTTAACTATGAGTTTTTCGAAAATTTGGGGAAAATTGCTTAAATTGCTTATTTGGCTTAATTAGTGCCTTGCGTGTGTTAATCTAGTGATTGATTGTTGATTTGTGAAAAGAAATTGAATTTTTGACTTAACTATGGAATTCTCGAATTTTTTAGGTAAAGTTGCTTAAAATTGTTTATTTGGTTTATTTGGTATCTTGCATGTGTTGATCTTGTGTTGATTGTTGTTTTCAGGCCTTGCATGTTAAAATCTAGTGATTGATTGTTGATCTAAGGTCTTGCATGTTAAGATCTAGTGATTGATGGTTGATCTAAAGTCTTGCATGTTACGATCTAGTGTTTTCTATGAAAATGATGTAAGAACTAAGAAATTGTGCTAACTTGATTAAAAAGACCCTTGCATGTGTAGATCTAGTGAATTTACTTGAATAAAATGTAAAGGCGAAAGTCTTGAACTTTATTCTTGTAAAATGTTAGATTTAATGAACTTTTGATTATAGATTGTCTTTGCATGTTAAGATTTCGGTTATTTCTTGTATTGATTATGAATTATATTTTTGATGCCTAAATGATATGTGAAACTTTAATTGTGTTTTGCTATGTGCTCTTGCTTGTTTATGTGTTGATCATTGGGTGTGAGGATGAGAAAATCGTAAGTAGATGGGTGCATTAGTGTCATGATTTTTAAAAGGTAAAAATATGTTGGAAAGTCTTTCGAGGTTACGGTAAATAATCGGGGTACGACGAGTCGGAACCGTAGGGCCTATGGGTGGTTTGATTCCACGTAGATAGACGGATTCATAAAATATGAGGTTATTTATCGGGAACTTAGATTGATTATTCCAAAGGGATTCCCGACGATATTTCGTATCATGCATGTCTCATTATGGTATTGAAGATGTAGATGGGAAGATCCCACTCTATGGTCTTGGGATCGTAGGGTTATAAAGGTGGGAGATTCTCATTCTATAATCTTCAATACATGTCATGGCATAGGGTTATAAAGGTGGGATATTCTCACTCTATGATCTTGGGATCATACGGTTATAAAAGTGGTAATTTATCTCACTCTATGCGTGTGATAATTATATCACGAAGAACTCCGACGAAAAAGGGAAGTATATGATTGGTTTAATTTATGTTGCATGTCTATGTATAAGATATATATATATATATATATATATATATATATATATATATATATATATATATATATATATATATATATATATATATATATATTATATCTTATAAACGTGCAGGAAAGTTTCTACAGTGTTTATTAATATATTTTTCATTTTTGTTTCTTCAGTTTTACATTAAAACGGCGCCGTTTCATGTTACGATTTCCACCGCCAAGCACAAATGCAATTTAATTTTGAATTATATTTAATGATGTATTTTCGGTCGGACCAAAAATAGTGGGCCCTTTTATTTACCCACTCGCACACTCACGCGCTATACACGTAATTACCATTTCATTTCAATTTCCAGATCCTCTCCCACAAAACGGCAGCGTTTTGCCTAAAAAACTGATCTTCCTCTCGCTTTCGGCTGCCGCCCTAATTTCTGTTCTGACGGTTTGTAGACCTGCTTTTCTATCGTATGTCATCTCACTGTTTGACGTTTGCGGCGAAGTAGGTTGTAGGATAATTATTTTTCTTTCTTCTCCTCTCACTTCGTTCTTACTGCCTCTCTCTCTCTCTCTCCCTCTGTTGATTCTGTTTTTTTTTTTTTCCATTCTTCATTGCAACGTTACAATCTTCCGCCTTTCTCTGTGAAGAAACGTGTCAAATTGAATATTGTTGTTGCAATTTCTTACCTCTAGATTTTCTTTGGTAAGCCGGTATGTTATCTCCCTTTCTATGGTACTTTGGTATGTTAATTTTAATTTCTAGGTTATTTTTTTTAGTGAATTTAGGTACCTGTTTTGTGCTAGGGTTATGTATTTGTTTCGTTTTCTATTGAATCCAAATGCCTTTGATTTCGGTTTTCTCTAAATACAGTTTTATTGCGTTTGTTTTTTTACAGGTTCCTGCCTTCAGTCATCTTATGGGATAATACTCTTCGAAATGCTAATGGAAGGTTTTACTCGATTTAATCGGTATGTTCTCTTTCGTTTTCTCTGATTGTATTTTTGTACGTTTGCTTGTAATTTCTATTTTGTTTCTCTTTTTGTGGATTAGGTTTTCTTTTTTGCCTCATCATTTCTGTTTTTTCTTTTGTGTTCTTCTTAATCCAGATTTCGTGGATTCGTTTTTTATTTTCTCCGATTCCAAATTTGTACCTTTCTTTTTCAATTTTCTCTTAATCCTGTTTTGGTGCCATTGTTTTTGTCAGGTTTTGGCCATGTCTCTTTTATAACCATTTGGACGTGCCATTGAGTCGGAACTGTGGAAAGTAAGTTAACAAATCTTCTTACTTTCTCAAGATTAGTTGTGTGTATATTTCTCTCCTTTTTTATTATATATATTATTCTTAACTAATGCAATTGTGCATATATTTATGTGTTTTATTATGCAACGAAATCTGGTATTCTATCTTGACCGCCATATTTTCGCAAGTTCAATTGCGTGCTTGTTATGTTTATTTGTATTTTCAATTTTTTTGGCTTCTGATATGGGCCTTTGTTTCCTTCAAATCCAGATCATTTTAACTATTTATTTTCTCTTTGACAGATCTCCTTGCAAATGCTAATGAAATGCCACTCAAATAAGCTCATTCATTTCGGCAATGTGCGTTGGGTAAATTTCTTTACCACCTCCTTCACATGTAGTGAAATATCAGTATTTCTAATTTCTATGCGTATATGTTTGGGTTGTTCTATTGACAACTATGTTTCTCTTCATAAGCTAATGTATATCATATGTATTTCCGTATTTTGTATCAGAATCATATATATCTTTGGCTGATGGTTTGTGGTTTGTTGTTGCGAGAAATTTTAATTTCTTAAATATCCTTTAGTGGATATTAGTTCTTAGAAATTTTTGATGTGTTGATTTATAACTTGATTTATTTTGCAAATATCAATCGGAATATGTTGGTGCACAAGTCCTTGACTCTGTCAACTTCACATTGGTAAGATGCTTAGCCTATTTCCTACAGAGTCTTGGGAGGAATAAAACAATTTAATTTGGAAATCTCTATTATATGCATGCATTGTAGGTTAGTTCAGGTAATATGAGATGCATCACAGAATAAATACGCATATAGAGAAGTTATATGTGCTTATGGTTGTCCTAACTTTTTCATGATATCACAGGGTGCTGAAGATGAACTTAAGCATTCTGTAGCATTACTCGTTCAGTAAGTATGACTTTTGAGGTTGTTAATGATCGTAAAGCATACGGCGGTGGAGTTGACACTAGCACCAAGTGTGGCAGCTCTCCAATGGTGAGTTTTTTTTGCTGCTATTAACAATATTGGAAAATAGATGAAAGATGTGTTTATAAGAGAAAGGGTGAGAAATGGAAATTGCATGAAACTTGCTAATACATATAAATTGTGGACGATTTTCACATATACAACATATTTTGCAGGACGTAAACCATGTTGTTCTTGCTGTCGGTTATGGAGTTAGAAATGGGACCCCATATGGGCTCATTAAAAACTCGTGGAGAGTTGACTAAGGTGGTAATGGTTACTTTAAAATAGAGATGGGGAAGAACATGGTGGTAAGTCTTTGCCAGATTTTAAATTGTAATTCCCCCTTTGGTTATAGCATTATCTATAATATATACCAGAAATAGTTGTATGAGCGTATTTATTTTCGTTGTCGAAAATAAAAATCGTCTACCTATATTAGATGCTGATCAAATTTTCCAAAAAACATAAGCTAATGGTAGTAACTCTTTTGCAGGCGTCGCTACTTGTGCATAATATTCTTGTGTTGCTTAATTGTTCGCGTGAAGAACAATGAGATCTTGTCCGTTGAATGTATAGAACCAATCGAATCCACAAGTCAGAGATGCAGTGGTTGTCGAATATTACCTTCAACGGTGGTTCTGGTGCAAAAATAGTTGTAAGATTGTACAAAAATAAGGCTTTTGTTGTGTTATTCGTAATTTTATTTTCTTTTACCCGCAGGCATATCCGATCCCTCTGAATTTCATGGACTTAATTATTTCTTCCATTTCTTGTTCTAAACTGTTGTTACATGGTTAATTTTTTTTTTCTTTTACGGCAGGTCTTCAGACTTGGTTTTGCCGAAATGGTAATACAGATTGCTCTAGCTTGGTGGCCTTGTCTGTTATCTTCTTGGATGAGTAATAGAGACTACTCCAGCTTAGCTAGGCGAGACTTTTTTTATTCATACTTCATGTATATTCATATATATGTATTTGTATGTATTCTATGCAATAACACCTTGGATATGATATATATTGTGCTAAATATATCACAAAAGTAGATATATTAAATTGTGAAATTCCATGTATACGGGGCATTACGTACCGCGCATAGCGCGGTGCGACTCCCCTAGTATATATATATATATATATATATATATATATATATATATATATATATATATATATATATATATATATATATATATATATATATGCTTTATGTGTTATGTGTATTCGATAATACTTCAAGATTCTCATTGAGTCCTCAAAGGCTCATATAGGTGTTGTATGTTTGTAGGTATACCCGATTTGGAGCCCGAGGAGTGAAGTTGGGAATCGAGCTTGAGAATCGGAAGGAGATCGTATGGAGGGATTGTGGATTGTGTTGGCTCTTAACCTAGGTATGTGGTTTTATTTGTATAATATGCTTGTAAAGACTTTTGATACGGTTTTAAGTATTTTCTACCGTTCGCTTCCTCCGATCGGTGGAAATTATTAAAAGACAATATGTGTAATAGTAATTAGAATTACCTTCTTTTGGATATTTAATCGATAATCCGTAATATTTTGTAAACGAAAGTGAATTTTACTAACTATATGCATGCACGCTTTTCGGGTAGTAACTTCTTCGTGTCTTGTCTCGATGTTTGAAAATTATTTTCATATAGGTTGTCTGCTTAGAAAATCATGAGATTTTAGGAGTCTCTTCATCTCTCTGTTCTCATCATTTTGATAGGTATTTTGTATGCATTGGGTAAATATTTAATTAGTTATGAATTATTTTTCACTACTGCACTAAAACAGGGTTAGTCACTCAACTATGAATTTTTGGCTTAACTATGAGTTTTCTGCTATAATTGGAGTTTTACTCACGCAAATTCCTTGCTTCTACTTAAAGAATGTTTTAATCTTATTTTTTTGCCTTGGGGTAAAATTGGGTAGTTTTTTGGTCAGTGAGGAATTTATTAGGAATTTTCAAAACTCCATTCCCTGTTCTGGATTTTAAATTGAGTGATTGTGCCATTTTATTTATTTCTCCCAAATGGTAAAGCATCTTTCACAACTGTATTAACTGAGTGATTAGACCCATGGTAGATGGTATGGTATTATTTTGGGGTCATTTGCATGAGTAGTTCAAGAGGAATTAATTTTTACAGTTTCTGCACTGAATTTGCCCGAATTTTCATTAGGTCCATCATACCCAGTTATTTTCTAGTCTTGCATGTAGTATGTATTTGTGTTAATTGATTGATTAGGGTTTAGTAAAGGGTGACCTCTCTCCCTCTGATTTAAAAAGAATTTTTTTTACGTAAATTTATATCCACAATAATCATTTTTAAAAAGTCTTCCGCTGAGATTAGATATAATAAGAGTAATCGAGAGAGGGGTGTCACAACCTTGGGTGGTATCAGAGCAACGATCCCGGAAATCTCCATATGACCTAAGGATCTTCACGATTCTCAAAGCACGACTTCAACTGAGCACTCGGGCAGGTATATGTTTTATGTGAATTCTTTATAGCTAATGTGAATTGTTTCTATATGTTTAAGTATTACAAATGTCGGGAGCAAGAACTCGAGCTCAAAATGCCGCTAACGATCCTCGCAATCAATCTTGTTCCATCCAAGACCTCACCGCCCTCATGCGAGAACAAAATGAACAAATCAACCGCGTTCTTAACCTTCAAACCCGAAACCCTCCTCCTCCTCTCCCACCTCGAAATACAGCCCCACAAGCCATCTACGAGCGATTCTTGAAAATGCATCCTACCGAATTCCACGACGGCCCTAATCCAACTGTTCCCGAAGAATGGATCAAATCCCTTGAGGTCATCTTCGAATACATGGTGATGAACGACAACGGTCGAATCCATTGGTGGGAAGGCGCAAAGAGTGGGATCGATCTAGCAAATACCACTTGGGAAGCTTTCAAAGTTCTTTTCTTTGAAAAGTACTTTTCCAAGAATGTCCGAGCACAAAAGCTTAAGGAGTTTCTCGAACTCAAACAAGAAAGCCTAACCGTTGCCGAATTCACTCGCCGTTTTGAGCAAGGAAGCCTCTACGCACCTTTCATATCCAAAGACGGCACCGAGAAAATGAATCACTACCTAAGGGGCCTCAACCCAATAATCAAGCGCGACGTTCGACTAACCTCTGCTTCTACTTTCCGCGGAGTAGTGGATAAAGCCTTGGAATCCGAACAAGATGAGATGAAAATCAGACAATGGAGACCTCTTCACGATGCCTCTTCTCGACCATGGAAGAAACCGAACCTCAACAACGCCAAAGGAAAACAATCGATCAACCGAGCGACCGTGACCCGAGCAACAAACCCTTTGGCCCTAAATTCATTCGAGAGCACTTAGGCAATTGTGTTGCCGGGACCAACCATTGTTTTCGATGCAAGAAGCCCGGACATATGGTCCGAGACTGCCCAATCGCCCCGAGACAAGTGCCGGGACGAGTATTCGCCATGACTAGAGACCAAGCCGAAGCCGACCCGTCAATGATCGCATGTACCGTTAATGTCTATAATAATTTCGTGTATGCCCTCATCGATTCCGGATCAACTCACTCATTCATCTCAAGTACCCTTGTTGCCGAACTCCGTGTAATCCGTAGTCAAGCCGATGCCTTGTTTAGCATACTTATTCCTTCCGGCGATGAACTTAAATCCAATTCCATCATCAAAGATTTCCCTATTCAGATTCATAACCAAACCCTAGCCTCCGATCTAATCATTCTACCCATTAAACATTTCGAAATAATTCTCGGAATGGATTGGTTATCAAAATTTGACGTCCAAATTAATTGCGCTCACAAAACCGTTCGTTTCTCCTTGCCGAATGGAAGTTTTCTCGAATTCTGAAGCTCTTACAATCCGTCGATTCCTACCATTTCCGCCATCAAAGCGAGCAAACTTATTCAAAAAGGACACCTATGTCACTTGGTCGAAATAGTGGAAACTCTCAACGAAGATAAAGCCGACATTTCCAAAGTGCCAACCGTTTGCGAATTTCCCGATGTCTTTCCCGAAGATCTCCCGGTCTTCCGCCCGATCGTGAAATCGAATTTGAAATTAATTTGGTCCCCGGCTCTGCTCCTATCTCGAAGGCACCTTACCTCATGGCGCCATTAGAGCTAAAGGAACTCAAAGACCAAATTCAAGAGATGCATGTAGTATTTTGTTACTTCGTCAATTGCTAGATTTTGCTTGAGGACAAACAAAAGTTCAAATTTGGGGGTGTGTTAAGTGTATATTTTACACTCTATTATACTTCTCAAAGTTTGATTTTTGTTAGAAATTATTGATATTTGGTGCTAAAGTTTTGATTTACTAGGTTTTAGGTACAAAGTGATAAAATGGACAAGTTGAGGGTCAAAATAGCAATTAAGAAGAAAATATAGGCAAAAGTGGATAAGTCAAAACTCAGCAGTTAAAGCAGTCAAGAACTCAGACGACCATCCGATAATTGCTCTGAAATCCCGGACGGCATTCCAAAATAAGAGAAGGCAACACAAACCTACGCAAATCCAGGCGGTTGTTCGAGATCAATTGCTTTGAAATCTCAGACGGTCGTCCGAATTGACAATGTAGTGCAGTAAGGAAGTTTTATCTGCACAAGAAATTTCTTGCCTCCACACTAAGTTTTGACCCCTATATAATAGAAACACCAAGGACGAAAAATGGGTCCTTTATGCAATCTTAGAGCGAATACGAAGATAATCGAAGATTCAAGCATAGCTCTTCAATTCTTGCTTTCTTTATGAATTTTGTTTATTTGATTTTTAGAATGATTATGAGTAGATAAGCTTTTATATCTAGGATTTTATTTGAACCCTGCGTGGGATTTGTGAACCCAATTTTATAATTTTATGCAAGTTTTAATTTCAAATTTACTTCTTCTACTTATTTTATTAAGTGCATGAAACTGACCACTTTATATGCTTATTTTTAATTGTTGAATGCATGAATCGAAAGATCGGTTTAACAATTAGAACAACAGTAGAAGAACATTTGTGCTATTAACATAGGAATATAGTTAATCTCTTAGATAGTCATTACCGAGATATGTGCCTCATGTTGTGTTCTAAATTCAATTGTGTAGGAATGCAGGAATTCAATCTAGAGTATTATAATCGTAATACACGCGGAAGCGGGTAACGATTAATTTAGCATCTCAGATTAGTAATTTGGGTTAATTACTTGCATAATTGAGGAAATTGGGGGATTTAATCACATAGGGGAAGATAAAATCCTATGTTCGTTTATCCTGATAAATCTTCGTGTTTAATTGTCTTCTAGTTCTTGTTGCTATTTAATTTACTTTAATTTAATTTAGTTTAATTTATGTTATCAATCATCTTTCGACTGTGTAGGGTGGGGTTGATGATAATTGGTAGAATCTATCGCTTAGGATTAGACAATTTATATTCTCTTTGGGATCGATATCTGAACTTATTATCCACTGTATTACTTGTTCGATACGTATATTTGCGTGTAGCTAAAATCACCAACAACATTCTTTCTCAGTTTTATAGTAGTTATAATATTTTTGCTATTTAAATTAGGGCGAATGGCAAATATGCTCATGACAAGGGACTTAAATGCACATAGGTCCAGACAAAAAACAGTTTTGCCAATCCCATGCTTTTGTCTAATATACCCTCCATAATATAATTTTCATCAATTCCATCAATTATACTCTAATTTCATCAATATTGCACATTGATCCCAAATTTGATCAAATATAGCACATTAAGCCCCATTTTCATAATTGTTTTAATTTTTTTTTTCAAAATTTTTTTTTCTGGCCAGATTCCGGCGTTGACCATGCGGTTCTTTGGTGTTGATTTTTTTATATTTTTTGAAACTGTTTTTCTCTCTCTAAATTAATGTGTTAACAACAAAATTATTGTCTCAGATAATAATATTGGATGCCAAAAAAGTAAAATTACTAATATTAATGTCCAAATAGTAATATTATTACTTCCTCGATCAGTAATATTATTGCATAAGACAGTAATATTACGGGTGGGAAACAGTAATATTACGGTCGAAGACAACAACATTGATGGCGAAGACGATAAAATGAATTAATACAATAATATTACTGTCAAAGATAGTAATATATATTAATTAAAATATTGTAGGAGACAGTAATATTAATTAAAATAATTTTTTAAAATATTTTTTGTAAAAAGAAAAAAAAAATCATCGGTGACCGGCGGTAGACCTGCCGGAAAAAAATAATCCAGAAAAAAAAAAAAAAAAAGCCAACGACGGTTTCCGACGGTCAACGGTGGCTGACTGGCGGTCTTCGACGGTGGAGGTCAAAATTGGGGCCAACATTGGAATCAGGGTCAAAATTAATTAATTGATAAAATTGAGGTATAAAATATAAATCATGAAATTAGAGTTAAATTAGGGTTTCAAAGGAATTGAGGATAATTTTTATACATAAAAGGATTTTCCTTACTTTGAGGATAATTTTTATACATAAAAGGATTTTCCTTATTTGTAAATAAGCTTGAATAATGTGGATTTATTTACACGACACAAAAATTGAATATCCTTTTATCTAATTAAGTGTTCTTATCATGGGCATATTTACGGTTTGCCCTTTAAATTACTTAGCCGAAAGGAAAGTACAAAATTTATTAAGAGTTATGGTCCATGTAACAGAATTCAGTCCACATTCCACCGGCACGTAAACTCAATATGATATGATTGAAATTAGTACTATACATCAAGATTTCATCTGCCTTTTTACAGTTTTCACTAACGTATGTCGTTAACATTTTCTATTGGCACCTAATCACGTGTGATCTATGGCTTATTTAATCCATCGGTTCACCGATCGAACTGTATCGAATCAAAAATTTGCTACATGCCAAATACGAGTCGAAAATTCGGTTCGGTATTCGATAATTATTTTTCTAAATTCTAGTATACGATATTGATGCTCCCATATTGTACTGTACCGTACCGAATACATAAATATTTAATACTTTTTTTCCTTTTATTTTAAATCATTTAAGGTTATAACCAATTATAAAATTATTTACATAGCATCTATTGCCAATCACTAATTGTTTTTAGGGCTGATTATTGAAATTTGAATGTCAAATTCAAGAATTAATTAGTTTAAATATTTTTATTTTACCTTTTCTAAATAAAAAAGCATATATTTTCGATTCTTACCGGTACTAAAACAAATTAAGTGGGTAAAAAACAGTACCTAACTGAACCGGTTCTGTAAATGGTACAAATTTTTGAAGTAGCGAAATTCCAATACGGTTCGGTACGATTTTACTGAATGAACAAGTTCGGATATTACAAGATAATGTGGATCATCCCAAAGAGCTTATAAGTTGAAAGCAAAACCCCATAGATTAAATGAGGGGATAGGACAAATGAGAAACCCCAGATATTAAAATCCACGTAGCTGATCAGCTTCCCATGTTCTCCGCTGGATTTTCAATCGACCCCTCTGTATATTATCAAGCAAAAATTGTCGGCTCAAAAAAAATGAAGTACAACTTGTTTTGTCTTCTAGGGCAAAAGATTTTTTTTTTTTTTTTTTTTTTTTTTTTTTTGCAAATGGACTTTTGGATATTTATTCTTAGAGCAAATTACGGTCACCCCTGATTTGTGGTCTAATTATAAAAACCCCTCTCATGTTTGGGTAATTACAGCCATCACCATCAACTAAGTATTATCTTACGTAAAAACCCTTCTAGAGGTAAATTTAGAGATGTTAAATCGGTAAAACCGAAATTTCGGTACAAAACTAAATATACGATTTGGTTTCTGTAAATAATCGAATTACATAAATTTTATGTAAAAATATTTAAAATGAGGGGGTGACTGTAATTACCCAAACAAGAGGGTTTTTTTTTCATAATTTGGCCATACCTCAGGGGCTGACCCTAATTTGCCCTTATTTTTAACATATAATGATATAAATACATGCATGGCCCCTCTTAGGAAATTATGACAAAGTAATGATTCCAATCAGAACTTAGAAAGAAATAAAATAAAAAGGAAACTGCACAAATGATGTAGAAAGAAAAAGGATAGAAGGGATTGTGTTTGGCAAATCTTCTGGTGAAGAAATCCATTGCATGTACTTGTCGACCGCTTTTTCGGCAAGTGCGGGTCGAACTTTTTTTAAGGTCCCTACTCGTAATATATGATAAATTATATCAGTACGATCAGTGGTGTAGGCAGCATAGGGCCGGAGGGGGCCATTGCCCCCGAAACAGTTATCGTATCCTTATTTTGTATCGGTTTTAATGTTTTTGGCCCACGCGAACTTAAAATCCTAACTCTGCTAATGAATTATACGGTTGATTAAACGAATGCTAGGAATCTTGTCTATTATATTGACATGCATATTGATGAAACCTTGTTGATTTAAATTAGGTTTTTTTAGTAATATAATTGTGGTGGATCTGAAATCAATTTATTTTAAATAAGATCACTAATTTTATAATATTTAATTTGCAACACATGTGGAAAAAGATAGCTACTAAGTATGTAGTATTTGTTCACTCAGGGAACAGGACACTGTATGTGTGTTATAACTTATAAGGGTAAATTACAAACACCCTCCTGAGGTATGGTCGAATTACAAAAACACCCCTCTTGTTTGGATAATTACAACCACCCCCTCAACTCCTCAAATTTAGTGGAATCTTCGAGATTATATGGAATATTATCACTTTTGTACCCGTTTTATCCTATTCAAACTCTACATTATGAAGCAAGATGATCATAATATGTGATTTTTAGCTTGTATATATCAGTTTGTGGTGCATCAAAAACTGTATTTTTTACACAAAACGAGTACAAACTAGAACACATTTCACGGAATCTAGATGACTATGTTGAATTTGGCACCATAAAGGTGGAGGTCTAAGAAAAAATCATAATTGAGGGGTAGATGTAATTATCCAAACAAGAGGGGGGTTTTTGTAATTTGGCCATACCTCAGGGGGGTGTTTGTAATTTACCCAACTTATAATCATAGTAACGCTATTGCAGACTGAAACAAATATTAGATGCCAGAATTGATTATTCATAAATCAACGTTCCGTTAACTAATTATCACTCAATTTAATACCATATCCAAATAAATATATTCTTTGTACTTAGTTATTTATATGAGGCTATTATCGAGAACCCTCTATAATTTGTTTATGTCTTTGTACTTAGTTATTTATATGGGGTTATTATCGAGAACCCTCTATAATTTGTTTGTGTTAAATTTCACTTTTTCCCCTTTATTTTACTTTAGTATCAATTTACTCTATTCTACTCTCGATTGCATTAATTTGCTCCTCTGCACTTGAAAAATTGTCTCAATGTGGCCCTCGATGTTAGTTGTCAGACGTTTGACCTTAACACCGTTTGATATAAACTTTGAAATTACAAAAACCCCATCTCTTTCAGTTTAAATAATTATTAAAAAAAACAAAAAAAATAATAAAAAAATCAAGACAACGAGAAAACATAGTCCACGACAACAACCACAATTTTTTTTTTTTTTTTTTTTAATAATTATTTAAACTGGGACGGATGACTTTTTTTTTATTTTTCAGAATTAGATCAAATGGTGTTAAGATTAAAGATCTGAAAACTAACAGCGATGGCCACATTGAGGCAATTTTTCAAATACATGAGGTTAAATTGATGCAATCGAAAGATGGTAAAATGAGATCGAGCCAAAGTACAAGGAAAGAAATTGATATTCCAAACCACCCCCCACCCCCACCCCCACCCCAATAAGAATGGATCTTATTAGCAATTTCCTTTTTACAAATTTATCCTTCCCCACTATTCATTACCCAATAGGCTAATATATCCACTACTTGATGTTTTTTTTCATTGTTTTTTTAAATTTCTTTTTTCATTTTATTTATTTATTTATTGAAAAAATCAATTACAATATTTTTATACTTTTGCGTCATTTCGTGTAGAATCACATGAAATGAAATATCTCATTTCGTGCGATTCTACATGAAATGACACAAAAGTAAAAAAAGAAATGCAGTTCTTTTGTGTAATTCTACACGAAATGCATTTAGAATGTCGAAATTCGAGAAAAAGAACGTGTTTGAATCGATGTCGGCCATGTTGATAATTGTTTTGTTGCAACTTATACTACCACGATAAAAAATTACGATTTAGAAAGTTTTAAGTTATGAAGGTTGAGAGAATTTAAAACAAGTTAAAGAATTTCTCTACAAATGAATTATTTCACAATTGCTATATATAATAGAGAACCCTTTCACTAATAACTCCTATTTATTTAGATCATTTCAGTGCCTTGTGTGACAGTGTATGTGTAAGATGCAAAGGTCATTGCAAATGGTCAATATAAATAGATTTGTTTTTTAAATAAGGTTTGGACTGCATTTTATTTAGTTCTGATTAAGGTCTCTCACTAATTATTTTTACAAAACTATATCACATTTTTATTAGCTAAAAGTATTGTTGCTAGCGATGATTATTTGATATTTAATGCAACTTGAATCGTTGAAACTAGAGTATAGATGAGAGAACTATGATCGAAATTTATCGGAAATGTGAGCTAACTTTATTTTAAAGTGCGAGTTTAACTTCACTAAATTAATCAACACTATTGAGTTGAGCTAATAACTAATTTACTTTTTACTAAACTGGGGTACTCAAATATATTTTAAAATTTTACATGATTATTTGTTTTCTTACTTTTTATTTCGTAAGAAACACAAAATCAAATGTAACGTTGATGCTAATTATACACCAACACTATCATAAAAGATTAGGTAGCTGTGGTCATTTTTCATCAACAACTCTGTCAAATAGTGGACCTATCACTTAAACATAACTCTCATCAAACAATCAACACTTCATGTGACGAAAGGTCTTCTTCATTGTCATTTTATTGTTATAATATTATCACTATACAATTATACAATATTCGATTCAACCAACTAGCATCACAATACTATATATATATATATATATATATATATATATATTAAAAATAACGAAATCAATTATGATTGTTCAAAGAATGATGAAACTAAGTTATTGTTATAAGATTGACTTACTGTTAAGTATATATTTTTATACTTTATCGTACCTTTTTATTTGAGCTTTTGGTGTGATTTAACGATAATTGGTGGTTAAAAAGTTGATTTATTGTATTTTAGGTATAAATTGAAGAATTGGAAAAGTTTGAGGTCAAAACTGCAAATTTGGAGAAAATATGGGCCAAAAGTGAAATAATCAAAAATATGCTGAAATTGGCTGAAAACAGGCCCGCACGGCCGTGCCAAAATTAGCCTATTTTTGGCACGGCCGTGTCAAATGCTGAATTTGGGCAGAAGGTTCGTCGATTCTCGCGCGGCCGTGCGAGAATTGCACTGATTTTCGCGCGGCCGTGCCAAATCACGTTGTATTTTGGACTTTTAAACACACAAGGAAACCTAGAATCATCTACCAAGTTGGGACATCTATTTAAGCTCAAACCAAGCACGAATCAAAGGAAACTTTTGGACACAACCTTGGAGGAGAGGAGCGAGAGAACGAAGAATCGAAGACGGAGAATTGACAACTCTTCATCACAATTCTTCTTTTATCTATCTTTTCTTAATCTATTCTTTTTATGTTTTTATTATGTTTTTCGTAGAGAACATGCGTAGCTAAGTTTTTAATCTAGGATTTTGTTGGAACCCTATGTAGGGATTGCGAACCCTTTTTCTTGAGATTATGCAATTATGATTTTATGATTATTTCTTCTACTTGTTATGATTGTTAGTGCATGAACTTGATCAATTTATGTGCTTTATCTGTGATTATTGGGATTGACTCGACAAAGCTATTTTGATAATTAGACGGTAAGTAGAAGAACCTTCGAGTAGTTTTCACCGGATGAGTGTGTCAATTGCATGTGGTGTCGTAGACATACAGATATCACCTTAGGTAGCCATTTACGAGACTTGTTAGTTAACGCTTTATTCATAATTGGTTTGCATAGACATATAGTGAATCGTTTATGAATAACAGACTCATAATACACGCGACAGCGGGTTATGAGTAAATTAGTGTCTCGGGTTGATAATCATAAATCATATATTTTATAATTGAGGGGTTTTGGGTGAGCAATTCTTGCATATGGGGAAGATAAAATCCTAGATCCGTTTTATTTTGATATTTTCTCGTGTTTATTTGCTTTCTTAATTAGTTTAATTGTTTAATTGATTTAATTTGACAACTTGCGTAGGCTGGATAAGAATCATAGTTGTTAGAATTTGGTACTTAGGATTAGATAATTTGAGTATTCCCTGTGGGATCGACATCCGACTCTCACGAGTCCACTTTTACTACTTGTTTGCGATACGTGCACTTGCGTGTTAGGTATTTAGCACCCAACACTTACATTTTCAGGGACTCAGGGGCAATGGTTTTGAAAAAAAATAGGAATTTTTTTTTTTTACAAAAACCACAAAATAGAAAAAGAGAAATTAAACTTAGAACTTTTTTACATTAACTTGGATTTTGGGTGGAAAAACTAATAAAGAAGGGTAAATTACGGCCACCCCCTGAAGTAAGCTGAAGTAAGGTCAAATTACGAAAAAAAAACTCATGTTTGGGTAATTACCACAACTCCTCAACTATTATTCGTCTTGCTCATTCACCATTATGGTGTCAAATTCAACATAATCTTCTAGATTCCGTGAAATGTTGTCTAGTTTGTCTCATTTTGTGCAAAACTACAGTTTCTGATGCACTATAATATGATACTCACAAGCCAAAAGACGCATCTTATAATCATCTTGTCTCAAAATGTGGAGCTCGAATGGGGTAAAACGGGTACAAACTAGAGAATATTCTACTAAATTTGATACCGTAAGGGTACACGTGTAAGAAGATTCATAGTTGAGAGGAATAGTGTAATTACCCAAATAAGATGGTTTTTGTTTTGTAATTTGATCTTACCTCAGGAGGTGGGACGACAGTAATTTACCCTAATAAAAATTGGATGGACTTAATAAATATAAATGTGTAATATAGTTGATTTTTTTTTTCTGGCCGAGGGTCGACTTGAGTCCGTCATTACCCCGGGTGGAGTCGCCTCTAGTTTGATCAAGTGACAATCCGTAACTTCATTATCTTATTATGTGTTAGACTCATTTATTATTTTTATTTATCTATTTCAATAAAAAAATATTTAATTTAAACCTAAATTATTACACATTATTATAGAGCACAATACAAAGACAATAAATCTTATAAACATATAGAATAATAAAAAAATAAAAAAAAGAAATAAAAAAAAAAAAGAAAAAAAAAAAAAAGAAATTTGACCCGACCCCTGCCCTACACTAACTTCCCCGCCGAAAACAAGTGCCAAATAATACATCAATCACTGCATGCACATGCATATACAAGTTTTAGGTCTGAATGGATAAAAATATGTAAGAAGAACAAACAATATTGAATATTGATGATAAAATAAATAAATAAATAAATAGAATTGTACAAATTAAAATGAATAGTTTGGAACTCAGAAAATTAAAGAAGTAACACGAAAATTTTACCAATTTCCTTTTAACTTCTCTTTACTTTCAATAAAACAGTAATTGAGTCAATAGTGCTTTTCGTACAAGCTTAATTAATGGTCAAAATAAGACTTGGTCTATTTAAAGATCAATTATCTCCCAACTATTGCTCACATCAAGCTCTCTTACATCTAGTTCCACCAAAAAAATGAAGGTAACATATAAAATTTATTGAAAAATATTTTAGAAGATTGTATCCATTTTTTTTTTTTTTTTAATATAATCGTCTTTTCTTTTTCGATATGAATATTTTCTTTATTGCACAATATTTCATACATATGACTCCCCGTCGCTCTTACTGCAGCTCCTCGGATGGATGCATCGCAAGTTTCGGCAGAACAGCTGCGAAACTCCAAAGGATCATTTTTCCACCGGTAATATTTTAATTATAACGTCATTCTCTACATATATCTAAATAGCTATTGCATAAATCGATCTTCTTTCGAAATATTTCAAGTGCAAAGCTTAAAAAATATAATAATCCGCCTGCACTTTGAGGCCTGGCGTACTGGAGATATATTAATATTAAATGATACATTTCACTAACAGCTTAAACTTCTGATCGATTGAGTTAGAGTTGCTGCATGCATCCTGGATGCATGTAGTATTAGTTAATTTGACGACATAACGCGTAATTTTACAGGTCAAGCGTACTTGGATGACCTACACTGCTACAATGGCGGCACGGGTAATAATAATTGTAAGCCCTTCTCCAAAACTCAAAGATACCGCAGAAACTCGTTCACGAGCCTCGAGTCCGCCAGAGACGACCACGATAACAACCTCAACAACGAAGACCATGAACTAATGGAACCGACTTCGGAATCCGACATGACGGAGCTTTTCCACGGATTCCTCGCAATCGGCACGCTCGGCTCCCACGAATTCGCCGCCACCGACAACGACGTACAAGACGAAGAAGACAACGACTACTACCCGTCGACACCAAGGTTCACCATGGACCACATAGCCGAGAAGCAGACGCAAGAGGCGATCACCGAGAACGAGCTCAAGCTGATCAACGACGAGCTCGAGAAGGTTCTGAATATCGGGGACGACGACGACATCGCTTCTTCCGGAAGGAACAGCCACGTCAGCAGCAGCGCCGGAAGGTTCAGCCACGTCAGCTCCATTACCCTCAGTGGGAACAACAATCGGATCTCCGATGTATGCCCGCTCCAGAGCTACCTGCTGGGAACGGCGGCGGCCGCCACCACGACTGAAACTGCGGCGGCGAAGAAAGAACAAAGGACTTCTCTTGGGGAGCTGTTTCAGAAGACAAAACAAGCTGAGGAAATGAACTCGGGGGTAAAATCGGAAAGGGATAAATCCGCCGTGCGCTTGGTGAAGAAGATGCTCAAGAAGAAGATTGTTCATGCTATTGATTCTGAGACCAAACTCACCAAGGTTTAATTTCGAATTATATTTACTTTTCATATTTTTTGTTGTGATAAATTATTATTATTATTATTAGGGTAAATTACAAACACCCCCCTGAGGTATGGTCAAATTACAAAAACCCCCCTCTTGTTTGGATAATTACATCTACCCCCTCAACTATGATTTTTTCTTAGACCTCCACCTTTATGGTGCCAAATTCTACATAGTCATCTAGATTCCGTGAAACGTGCTCTAGTTTGTACTCGTTTTGTGTAAAAAATACAGTTTTCGATGCACAGCAAACTGATATATACAAGCTAAAAATCACATATTATGATCATCTTGCTTCATAATGTAGAGTTTGAATGGGATAAAATGGGTACAAAAGTGATAATATTCCATATAATCTCGAAGATTCCACTAAATTTGAGGAGTTGAGGGGGTGGGTGTAATTATCCAAACAAGAGGGGTGTTTTTGTAATTCGACCATACCTCAGGGGGGTGTTTGTAATTTACCCTTATTATTATTATTATTATTATTATTATTTATTATTATTTTGAGTATTATTATTATTGTTATTAAAATTGTGGGAAAATGCAGATTCTGCAAATATTCAACAGGAAAGTGCATCCAGAGAACTACACGGCAGAGGAATCAGCTTGTAATAAAAAGGAGAAGAAGAATATTAATGATGATGAGATGATGAAGAACAGTGAGTCAGTACCACTGGTGGGTTGTAATAATAACTACAGTGGAGGCACAATACGACGTAGTTCCTCTGCTGAAGATATCATAATATACCCTGATCAACATCCCATCATCAACAAAAACGCCAACGAGTTCTGGGTCAACACCGATTCCGACTGTGAGTCATTTAATTATAACTCGGTTGCATGCTTAATTATGATTTTCGGCTTAATCCCACTTTGCGCCCTTGAAATGGAGCCTTTTGGCACTTTGCACCTTTGAAAAATAATAATAACACTTTGCACCCTTATTCACAATGCAACCTTAATTGAATAATAAAGGATAATTCGTTTTTTATTGGGTTTTTTTTTTTTCAGGGTGCCAAATAACAAATTAAATAGTTACTTTTTTTTTTCAACCTCTAACCTAATTTCGAGCGCACAAAGTGCGAAAAAAAAAAAATTTACACCGGATAATAAAAAAAAAAAAAAAACTATATTTTCTTGCAAAATAAAATTAAATAAACTTTTATCACTAAATTATTCGATTGATAGATCTTTTATTGTAATTGGTGGAAATAGTATGTAGAAATATTTGGAAGAAAATATGATTTTTAGATAACTTGATAATGAAATAGCTTAAGGAATTTTTTTTCGTAAAATATTTTTTTGTAATAAAAAATATTTAATTTTAAATACCGCTAAAAATATTAAAAATCTCTATTAGCTTAAAAACGCATGTGGGGTGGTGCATTATGCATCATATATTGTGTTTCGAAGGTGCAAAGTGCTATTAATTTATTTCGAGGATGCAAATTGGGATTAAGCCGTGATTTTCTTTCAATATTTACATGCATAATTTTTTTTTTATTTTATTTAAATTACTGACCAGCATGAATTATTATTATTATTATTGGCTTTGTTTGAACTTGTAGATTTGGTGTTGGAGCTGTAATAGTTGAAGAACAAAGTTGTGTGGTGGGGTTTCAACTTAATTATTACAGCAATTATTAATATTACAAGAGATATTTGGGAATGTACTCTAAGATTCCTCACGTGTGGGTTTTCATATTAATTAAATTAAAGTTGTTAATTATTGTGCAAGAAAGATAATAAAGGAGACATCCTCTTGTAGAGTGCCTCCAATTATGTATTGTATTTTTGTGTTTGTGCATTAGCAATGTGAAATTTAAGTATTGTTATTATCAAGATTGTAAAAGGTGGGAATTCGGTCCGAGGCGGGTAGGCACCGAAGATCAGAAATAAATCGGTTTTTTAAATTTAATATAATATAATTTTAGTTATTAATTATAAATACTCAAAACATATATAATAATATATTTAAACATAATTTTATTAACATCATTTACATATCATAACACATAATAAAATTTTAATAATAATAAGATTGTAATATGATTAAAATTCTTACAAAATAAAAATAAAATAAAAATTTTGTGCATTCAAAATTATACTTCAAAACTACGATCATATATTATTAGATTCTTTAAAACTAAAATTAACATAAGTAAAATAAAACAAAACATAAATCATCACACATTTACACCAAATTAAAATCGTAAAGCTTTTAGACCGCCTCCACCTTGAAGACCGATTAATCGGCCGTCTCAATTGATTTTTAGAACACTGGTTATTATGGGCATAGTCCATGTGTGTGCTTGACAAGAAAAAAAAAATCAAGGGTTAACTTCATTTGGACCCCTCTTAGATAGTGAATTTGCAGACTCACCCTATCCTAGTAAACCAAATTGTCCATACCTCCCCTATTAGATGTTTCTACTTACTCCGTTGGTCATCCATCCATTTTTTGGATGGAAATTGATGACGTCATAAAAAAATTGGCATGAACTTTCTATTTTACCTTTTTGACTAAAATTGACTATTCGAACTTTTTACGAACCGGAACACCTTTACAATTCATCATAGTTGTTAGAGGGGGTGTCAATTCTAATTTCTCAATATTTCCAATAAGTAATTCCAATTTGTCTATTTTCTCTATTTTTCGCCAAATTAATTTTATTTCTAATTGTAAAAAGTGAGGATAAAAATGACATTTCACATGCTCTGTTAGTCATTATTAGCGAAACTATCTAAGAGGGGAGGTATATGCAATTTGTTGACTAAGAGGGGAGGAGTCTGTAATTACACTATCTAACGAGTGAAAGTAACCCAAAAAATATTAATAAAGTTAAAATGGATATAATATCTAGGCCTTTAATTTTATACAAAATAAATCTACCTAAAAGTATCATCAAATAATGTTCAGTAATTCAATTAATCAAATATAAAAGAAACAATAAATGAAGTATTGTAGATGGTTTCATTATTTGGGTTGAATTGATATAGGGATGGCAATTTTTACCCGACCCGCCCCGAAATTTCCGAGTAATACCCGCCTCGCAAATAAATGGGGCGGGTACGGGTTCTAATTTTTCACCCGAAAACGGGTTCGGGGCGGGTGCGGGTTTGTATATACCCGCCCCGTACCCGCCCGCATATATATATATATATATATCAAGGTTGTAAAAAGCGGTAATCGGGTCCGAGTCGGTCAGGCACCGATTCACGATTAATCGGTGCGGCGGTGATTAATCGGTGATATATCGGAAATAAATCGGTTTTTAAAATTTAATATAATATATTTGTAGATATTATTTATAAATACTCAAAACATAGATAAAAAATTTAAACATAGTTACATCTCCATCATGTATATATTCTAATAACATAATAAAAGTTTAATAATAATAAGATCATAATACATAAATATCCTTATAAAATATAAATAAAAAGGCAATTTTTTTTTAATTTATATACATTCTTGGCATCATCATTAGTTCTTTAACAATAATAATTAACATAAACAAAATAAAGCATAAACTCCTTTTTTTTTTTTTATTAAAATCCCAACTTTTATTTTGATTTATAAAAAAAAAAAAAAAAAAACCGATTTTTTGCCGATTTTTGCCACCGAAGTTTGACCCGCCTTAAAGGTTTGACCGCCTCGCACCGCCTCAGACCGCCTCAAACCGCCTCACAGGCAAAAAATCGATTTTTCAAACCTTTACACTAAAATCGTAAAGGTTTTGGACCGCCTCCGCCTCGGCGACCGATTAATCGGCCGCCTCGGCCGATTTTTAGAACACTGATATATATATATATATATATATATATATATATATATATATATATATATATATATATATATATATATATATATATATATATATATATATATATATATATATATATATATAATTTTATAATACATTTGATATTTTGATTTAGAATTATTGCTTTCATTTTGGGTTATTTAAATTTTTTATTTTTACTTTTTTCTTCACATTTACGGGTTTTTTGGCGGGGCGGGTATCCGCAGGTTTTCTATGGGGCGGATGCGGTTTGAGAAAATTTGTACCCGTTGCGAAGCGGGGCGGGTGCGGGTTGAACGGGTTTGTTAACCGGGCGGGTGCGGGGAATGCAAAACCCGCCCCAAACCCGCCCCATGGCCATCCATAAATTAATACAAGATTAATAATTTGAGTTGAACTTGCAATTATTAGACGACAAACAATAAAGTAGTAGTATAATTGAAATTTCTTGTATGCCCTTCAACAAAAGAGTACATACAGAAAAATAGAAAATATGCAATAATTTTTGTTGGACTTACAGTATTTGAAGCGACAATAAAGTAATAGCATACTTCGACTTTATTTTAGGATTAATTTCACTCGAACCCCTGTTAAATATCTTCCTCTTAGTTCACAAATTGTCTAAACCGCCCTTATTTAGATGCTAATGGAATGTGTAAAATGTCATTTTTACCCTCATTTTTTCGAAACAAATTCACTAAATTTACAGGGGAGGTTAATGTAATATCATGAGAAGTCTAGGGAGTAAAAGTAATATATTACATTAGTACAAGACGCATTAAGGTAAATGGATAACATTACAATTATTATGCATATAAAAGTACAATTTGGCATAACATGTACTCATCTATGGAGAGGTAAAATAGATAGTTTACTTAATTTTTTTAATGATGTCATCAGTTTTCATCCAAAAAATAAACGGAGAGGGTAACGGAGTAAACGAAATCATCTAACAGGGGGGTTTGCTCAATTTGATAACTAAAGATTTTTAATTTATTAAGATAAATGTAAAATCTTTTGTTAGTCTTTTTTTTTTTTTAAAGTTCAAAACTCACATTTAAATAATGATTTGATCATTTTGTAGATTATAAACTATCTATTTGGTGAAAAAAGAGAAGTTACGCAGTTGTTGGATTTCGTATCATCTTACTGTAGCTCGAAGTACTTATGTTTTATATTTTTCTATTTAGGTTTTCAATTGAATTTGTATTGAAGACTATATAATATTAGGATGTTATTTATAAGGGCATCTCCGACCGGATACCATAACGTCATTTTTTCATCTAATTTAGGTGGTTTTAGCTTTCCATCCGAAATTCCTATATCACTATTACACCTAAAATTATAGAGATTTGGTTTTAGTCTTCCACCGTAGTCAACCCCCATATCACCAAGTACTCAAATCCTATTTTTCCACCAAATATTTTGGTGAAGGAATTTTCATATCCCACCGGTCCACCATTTTCCTATTTTTTCCACCAAATCATATTTTTCCTACCAAATATAGAGGTGAAAATAGAATTTGGCGTAATTAACAACATTTTATGAAGTACCATATAAAATGACGATTTTAACTAATTGCACCCGATTAACAACTTATTAGCATATTTATCGTAAATAAATTGGTATTAATTATTAAATTAGTTTTTAAAATATAAATACATTTGTTATTATTAACAAAACATTAATTTTAATAATATAAATATGCTTATTTTTAATTAATTTGTATATTTTGTTGGTATCAATGTTTATTAGTTCATTTCTTTACTTAACTAATACGCTAATTGCTATTAATAAAATATAATAAGCATCAATAGAATGATTAACGAAACACACTTCAATTGATGAAATACAGGACGAGACATTTAAATTGAAATACATAGCTCATAAAATAACAAACAACATAACATGATAACAAAATATGATAAAAAATAACACAAATTATATAAATTTAAATCATCATGAACTGCTTATTTAAATTCTCATGTCGTACTTAATATATGATTTATGCAATAATTTATGAGATTATTGTTTATATATTTGTTATTTATAAAATAATTTGAGTTCATGTTATTTCATGTTTAGACAGTTTTTTAAAATTGATAACATAATTTTTAAATTATATAGTTAAGAAAATTTATTACTTAACATTGGATCTATAATTAATATTTATGAAATAAAATATTATAAAATTACGATTAACATTATATTTATAGTTTTGGGGCGTATATGGTGAAATGCCATGGGAGACCAAACCAAATCCCATTTCCTATAAGTGATGAAATGGTGAAATATTATTATTTTAATATTTTGTCTAAATTTTGATGAAACTCATTGGAGACCAAAAACACCATTTTTCCACCAAAAATGGTGGATGAGTAAAATGGTGTGCTACCGGTGAGAGATAAACCCATTTTTTCAGCACCATAAATAGGATTTGGTGAAAAAATGGAGAGACCGGTCAGAGATGCTCTAAGTGTTTTAGAATAACAATGTGAATTTTTATTTCAATTTAGATTTTATTTGTTTTGAATAGTAATTGTTGGCTAAAATATTTTTTTGGCAACAACATGGATTTGTTGTTCATACTCAATGTATTTGCAATGATTTTTAGGTGGTGTTTGCAAAAGTGTTTTGAAAGTAATTACGTGCTTTTTTTTGTTCATAATCTGTTTTCAGGTGTTTGCAAAATCAACTTTTGTTTTTGCTTCTCTTAAAATAATCTGCTTTTAGTTATTTTTGTAAAAGCACCCCTAACCCTATTTTTTCTATATAAGTTCATTTTCTGGAATATTTGCAAACACCCCCAACTTTTAGAAATAAACACTTAAAACTGACTTAACTAATAATCACAAACTTCTATTTTTAAATAATCATTTGCAAACACCAACTTAATTTTTATTGCCTGGAACTTTCCGCTTATGTTATCTGGAAATGGCTACGAAGTCAACAACAAAATATTTTTTTAGCGCTTTGTATTGGAAATGAAATTATATTATTCTGACAACAAATTATTTTGTTACTCATTATAATAAAGTAAAAGTAATCAAGGTATATAGTTTTGCAACATTATTATTTTCAAGTCATATGGGGATAGAATCAAACAAGTATAGCCAAAACAACTATATATATATATATATATATATATATATATATATATATATATATATATATATATATATATTATTGAAATTAATTCATCTTTTCTTCTTAATTGTTTGTCTAGTTGGAGAGACAAGATCCACAGAGATATGCACTCATGGAATATAGTGACTAGTTTTATACATGTTGTGATCATTTTTTTTAGGGAGTTAAATATGGCATTTGATATTTTGACAAAAATGTAGGCTATTAAAATTTGATGATTGCTCTATTTTTCTTTATAATATTTGCAAAATGACTTAGAAACTACTTTTGTTTGATTTTGAAGTAATATATATTGTTTTTTCAAAAAAAAGAAAAAGAAAATGAAAAAGGAATACGTAAACAAAATACAGCTAAACCTCTACAAAGTTATAGAGTTAGAACTAATAAAATTCGGTTTAATCCCATTTTGCCCCCTTGAAATATAGTATTTTGGCACTTTGCACCCTTGAAGAAAAATTATAGCACTTTACACCATCGAAACACAATTAATCATGCATAATGTACGCTTGAAATTATGTTGAGGGTGAGAAAATAATAATTTAATTTGTTATTTGCACCCTGGAAATATAAAAACCAATAAAAATGAAATTACCTCATTAAGTTTTAAATATTCAATTCAATGGTGCATTGCGAATGATTTATTATGTTTCGATGGTGCAAAGTGCTATTAATTTGTTTCAAGGGTGCAAAAGTGCCAAAATGCCACATTTCAAAGGTGCAAAGTTGAATTAAGCCAATGAAATTCTATTGGTTTAACGACAAATTAAATTATCAAACTAATAATCTTATAGGTTCTTAATGAGTCGGGACAAGAAAAAACTATTATTTAAGCGATGTTACTAATTTATCAAGTTGTATAGCAACAACAGGAGTGAGAAGGGTGCAAAATGCCAATCAAACTATAATTAAAGGGTGCAAAGTGCTATTTTTTTTAATTTAAGGGTGCAAAGTGTTTTTTTTTCAATTTAAGGGTGCAGAGTGTCAATTACCCAAGAACATTAACAATAGCATTCATTGAAGTTTATATAAACAAGAATATTACATCCAGTAAATCATATATCCACAAAATAACAATTTTGAAATGTCACATGAATATTGGCTTATCTAAAAATTGTCAAAATATTAGCATGAGGTATCCATGAAATCAACAAGTAAATCTTGAACCATGCCTCTATCCGGCATTTTCCCAGCTGCACCGTATATTGGAGCAAGCCCTCCGTTTATCGGACCTGGATTTGCTTTTACCTAATGAAAACCAAAAATTAAATAAATCCAACCCATATAAAAAAATAACAATCGACTCAGAAATGAATTTCGTCAATAGATAATGAACTTACAGTTTGGACAGAGTCCGTCAGATCCTTGAGGAAATCTTCAGTCACCGTCACGTGCTGAAGTGTCACGCAAATATGAATACTGCGATGTAATAAAACGATGATGTAAGAAAAATAAAAATTAAGTGGGAAAAAGAAAAAACATGAATGCGAAGTAGGTTAATTAATTAATTAATTACCTGTTAGGCCTCTGCAATGCATTGAGATGCCATCCTTTCGAAGACATAATATCGTTTACTTCAAATATATCCAAAACGTTCGATCCAAAAGCCACGATCGTCATATCTGGCCTTCCAACTACAAACAGTTCCGGGATTTGGCGGACCCTACAAAAAATCCGTAGAAAAATAATCAAAATACAATTTTATAATGCCTAAAACAAAAGATCGCAAAACAATTTGGTTTTTTTTTTTTGATCATCAAGAGTTTGTTATGATGATTGAGATTTGATACATACCCCTTCTCGATTCTCTTTGACGCTTCCATTATCTTCCTTGTGTTCTCCAGATACCCTATTCAACGTAGATCGAAAAGATTAGATTTTTTGAGTGGCAAAATGGTAAATAAATAAATATTGGAGGGGTAAAAATGTGAGACCTTCTAAGCCAAGAGACATCATTGCTGCCCAAGCCCCGGCAACTAGACCTCCGGGCCTGCTTCCAGCTATTGTCGGAGATACGTAAAGCCCACCACTCCATTCGGTTACTGTATTTATTATTAACACAATCGAAAAATAATTATTAATATACGGGATTTAAAAATTGCGCTAAAAAAGAAATAGTAATAAAGAGTGTCGCACGAGAGCAGTAACTCACCAGCAACAAATTGATTCTTTTATAACAAAATCCAGATTGACAAGTGGTCCGGCAGCAAATAATTAGTACATTGTTTATAAAGAAACGAAACAAAATAGTTATATACTTTAGCGTTCGTTTTTATTAAGTGGACCGAATGAGCGAAATACCTTGCGTAATTCGTGATTCCTATATAAGACGACGCTTGTTCCTTTCGGAGCAAGTCCGTACTTGTGTACATCCACAGAGATAGACGTTACTCCGTCAACAGAGAAATCAAATGGCGGTACAGGGTACCTACGGTGACGATATTTTATTAGAATTATTATTTAAAATAATTGGAGAATAAAAGAAATTTCGAAAAAAATAAATGACAGTAGTCACATTTAAAAACAATCAGCGAAAAGGGAGAAAAACAGGATTCATCTTTCATACCCAAGCTTACGAGCAAAAGGTAATACAAAGCCACCTAGGCATAGGTCAACATGCAAACAAATCCCGTTAGTGGAAGCTAACTCGCCCATCTCCTACAAAAAAATAAAATAATAAAAATAAATAAATTAATCTTAGAATTTGTAAACGAAAAAATGCACCAAAATATTAACATAGTGGATTAGTATTGCATGCCTCAATCGGGTCAATAATTCCATGTGGAAAACCGGGCGCTGATCCAACAATCTGCAATAGACGAGGTTTAAAAGAAAATTTCGAAAAATAAAAAAATGAAAAAAACTGTCTAAAAAGTATTAAATGAAAGTCCGAACCAATATTGTGTTCCGGTTAATATGCCGTTTGATTGCTTTAACATCAGCTCGAAAATCCGGGCCCACGGGCACACGCCACAGCTTGATTTTAAAATACTGTGCAGCCTTGTCGTACGCCGAATGAGCTGAAACTGGTATAATCCTATTTTTTCCAAGAAAATGAATCGGTTAGTTATTACTATAATACCCTTTCAAATATCAAATTACGATGATTAAAAAAAAAACGGACACAATTTTTTTACTAACATTTCTGGACAAGTTATGCCCTTGTTAATTTTCATATAGTCCCTCGATGTTTTCACGGCCATTAATATACTTTCAGTCCCGCCCGAAGTCATATTTCCACAAATTTGTCCACCGGACGACTTTTCTTTACTGCCAAGTAATGCAGCTGTCATTGCCACGACTTCTGCTTCGAATTTTACGACACTTTGGAATACATCTTGATGCAGAGGATTAGTATGTGCAAACCTTAAAAAAAAAAATCAATAAAACATTATTTTATATTAGCTTTTTTCAAGAAAATTGCTAAAGCGTATAGTATACAGTAGAAACTCGATTCATCTTACTAACATTGAGCACGCCTCGTTGATTAGAGAAAAGTGCCCTTCGTGTTCATTTCCTGCAATGTAGCTATACGAAACACGTGGTATAATTTTAGTATATTTTCAGTAAACGAGCGCGATTGGATGGTGAGATTATTTATAAAAACCATTAAAATTAAAATTAAAATAACATACACTGTACCAGAACATTTGCCCTGCCACGGGACGTCTTTTTGCTTCTCGTCTTTCATTTTATTGATGACGTCAGCACCTAAGCCTGTCATTGACAACTCTGTCCTCCAACCTTCTCTCTTCGATTTACCAGAACCTTGCAATTTGTTCACAACCTACACACACACACACACACACAAAGCCGATGCTTTTAGATGAAACTCTGAGTTTATAACTTTCAGACGATTAAGAAAATAAAATGTAACTTCTCAAAACTTGCACATGAGATCACGAGCTCGTAATATAATCCTTGCAATAATTTTGTATTTCGAATAATAATTACGGTGCGTATATATATTTTAAATATAATTATTAACTTTGGCGCTTTGAATGATAAATAGTAGATTGTACACCGTTGCATAAGCTCGACTAAGGCTCGATCATAAACAATACAAGGAGCTACGCACAAATTACACGATGGTTTTGATTCGAGCTCGGCTCAAGCTCGAGACTCGAATCAATAATATCACTACATCAATTCGGTATGTGTATATATATATATATATATATATATATATATATATATATATATATATATATATATATATATATATATATATATATATATATATATATTGAAGCAGTGAGTTGAATTAATTGATGTGTTCTTTCTTTGCAGCTCAATTAATGCCAGATTTTTTTAACTAATCATATTTTTCAAGAAAAGGGCAACTCACATATACATAAGCCTCAATATTGAACACACATAAAATATAAATAAATAAAAAATACCTCACGAAATGAAATATATACAAAGAAAATAATCAATAAAATAATTCAGTATATACAAAAAAAAAAAAGAAAAATACAAAACATTTACCTTTTGTTTTTCAGCATCTATGTACTTTTTCACTCCAGGCACCAACCTAATCAATAAAAACATTTATAAATTAAATAAAAAAATAAAGACGCTCAAACAAATTAATTGCCCAATAATTCTAAAAAAATCGGAAAAAAAAAAACAAATATGAGATTTTTGAAGCTGGAAATTACTTGAGGGAAGCCATGAAGAAGTCGAGGATTGTAGATTTGAGTCCTTTGTCGGAAACTAGACGAGAAATCGAGTGAACAATTCGCGCGAAAAGAAGCGTGAAAATCGGTATGGAAATCAGAGCGAGGGGCTCATATTGAGATAAAAATGAATTAGCAGAAGCTCTTAATTGATTCATAGATGCAAGTATCGCTTCCAAATCCATGTTTTCCCTTCTCTCTTTCTCTCTCTTGCGTCTCTCTCTCTCTCCTCTTTTCTGGGTTTTGTCTCTTTCTTGGTTTCTGTTGGATTGATGAGAAGTGTGAAATAAGAAATCTGAATGATTGATTCATTGTATGTATGTATTGATAAAATAACAGGGCAAATGGCAATTGCCAAATAACATTAAAAAACTTAATTAAAACCTGATATTCAATTTTTTTTTTTTCAAATAAATTTAGTTCATTTATTTGTAAATCATGAAAACTCTTTTATATAATCAAAATTATCTTTAATTGTTATAAATTATAATTCAGCTCTAATTTTATGATTTATACGGTAATTCTAATTTTATCAATTAATCAATTTTGACCCCAATTTTAACCGTCATCACTGGAGACCGCCAGTCAGCCACCGTTGACTTTATTTTTATTATTCATTTTTGAAAACTTTTCTTTTTCCGGCAGGTCAATCGTCAGTTTTCGATGTTGATTTTTTTTTCCTTAATTTTTTTTCCAGTAGCGCTGGGCTCCGTCATTGACTTTTCTGTTTTTTTTTGAAATCTAGATTTTTCTTACAAAAAAAAATATTACAACAATTTAATTGTTTGAGACAGTAATATTACTGTCTGAGACATTAATTTTACTGTATTAATTAAATTTTGGTTTTTATGGTTGAAATGAAAATTAAAAAATAATGGTTTTATGGCCGAAGTGGAAATTTAAATTGTGTCATCGGAGTGCTAATGAAGCTGCTCATCACCCGGCGAAATGGGCTCTTTCATGTTCATGGAATGGTTTTGTTGATGTTAATGCTTTACCTATTATTTTTTTATTTGCCGTCGGTCGATGTCGGAAACCAGCAGCAGAAAAAACAGATATGAGAAAAATACAGAAAAAAAAAATCAACTACGAAAACCTGCGGCAAATAAAGAAATTGAAAAAAAAAATGATTTTTTTAGGTCAAAATTGATGAAATTGAAATTAAACTACGATTACAATCAGAAAATTGATTTAAATGATTAGGGGTAATTTTGTTATATACATTAATTTTACCTTTATGTATAATACATCTTAAAGGATTGATCTTTATGTATAATACATCTTAAAGGATTGATCAGGACTTATGTATAAAAACTCCTTATTTAAAATATCACATATTTTAAATATTTGATATTTTTCATGTTTAGTTACTCACCAGGTATATATATATATATATATATATATATATATATATATATATATATATATATATATATATATATATATATATATATATATATATAAAAGTATTATTTCTATAACATATTTGAGTCTTCCTCTGATGATAGTTGTTGTCTTAATATGTTACTTTTGATGAGTATAAATCATCTAGAAAAATATTTTTTTTAGTATAACATCTATTTGTAATAATATAAACAATTCATTAAAACTTTTATTCTATGAGATTATTTGTACTGAATAGAATTTTGATAATAAAGTATTTGAAGTCTATAAAATTATAGTTGCGATTATCATTCATTGGGTTTGAAACTTTTTTCATTTGTTGTATTTTTCTAGTACACAAGTCATACCGTCACTAGCAAATCCATAATTATCGTTAAGAGGGTTCAAATTTTTTTTTTTTTTTTTTGAGAAAAGGTTTATATTACGGCTAACCAGCCAAGATCGAGGGTAAAACTAATCCCTCCGATAGAAAGTTGCAATCAAAGTGAGCAATAGCGTGGGCTAACAAATTCCCCGTTCGCTTGACGAAATTAAAAGAACAATATTCTATATCTAGAGAAAGGCGCAAACACTCATCTATCAATAAACCAAAGGACGACAAATCGCTTTCGCCATGTTGCAAAGCTGTGATAACTTGGAGATTGTCACCCTCAACCACCACATTTCTCCACCCTTTTTCTCGCGCCAAGAGTAGCGCCTTGAGCGCTGCCGTCACTTCACATTCTGCAGGATGTAAGTTGCCGGGTAACTTAATCACTCTCCACCAAATGCATTGGCCCTCATCATTCCTCGCTACCATCCCGACGGAAAAGAAAAGATTCCCCGAAGAAACTGCTGCGTCCGTATTGATTTTAACAGCACCAACTGGCGGAGGATGCCACGTGCTCGTGTGGACATACCGTTGTGGAGAGATCTTGTGAATTTGAGCCGAACGAAATATGGCCAGGTAGTTTTTGCACCAGTCTACCAAGTCTGGAGGGGTTAAGCTCGCTTGCCCTTTATGTTCCTTGTTTCGTTTATCCCACGCCTTCCATGCTAAAATCATTGCAACGAGAAACTGATCTGTGTCCGTATTCTCTTTTAAACCCGTCAACCAGTTCCATGCAGAGGTGTGATCGAAATGGTGATAATATTCACGTAAGAGAGACCTCCAACAGTCATCCATTCCACCGCAATTAATGATTGCGTGCAAAGCCGTTTCTTCGTCCCGTTGACACCGCCCACAAAAAGGTGAGAGAACTACATTTCTACCACAAAGACTTTTATTCGTAGGCAATATATTGCTGCACAGTCTCCACAAAAAGACCTTAACCTTTGGTGGTATCTCAAGATTCCAGATAATATTCCACTTACAAGAGTCAACACCACTGTTTGAACCGTTTCCCCCGCTACTTCGTTTATCTGATGATTGAGTAGACGCAAGAATCATGTGGTAACAAGAGCGCACCGTGAACTTACCATTATTCGAGGGGTTCCAGGCCCACGTGTCTCTGGCCAAGCTGCTGCCCACCGGAATTTCTAAAATACGACCAACATCCACCGGCCAAAAACATTCTTGTATAGTCTCTAAGTGCCACTGATTTGTCGAATTGTCTATTAGATCTGCCACTTTATTTGGAAAAGCCGTGTACACAGGTCTCTTGGTAATTATTCGAAAGTTCCCTCCATCTCGAAGCCATGGATCTGCCCAAACAGAAGTGTCGTTCCCATTTCCGATCCGTCTCCTAAGGCCCATCTTTAAAAAAGGAAGAGTATGCCAAATGCTCCGCCACGTCGTCGAAGGTCGGTAGCCTATACGTGCATCTCGGAAATTCCCATGTGGAAAATAACGGGCTGCCATAATCTTTGATAACAAGAGATTCGGATTTGAAAGAATTCTCCACGCTTGCTTGGTCACTAACGCCAAATTAAATGATCTAAGGTCCCGAAAGCCCATTCCTCCTTTCTCTTTAGATTTGCACAGTTCCTTCCAAGCGAGCCAATGCATCCCTTTAGCCGATCCGTTTCCCCACCAAAACCGATGGATTGCTGCCTCGAGTTCCCTCACAAGGCCAATTGGAAGTAAGAAACAACCCATCACATATGAAGGGATCGCCTGGAGGACCGACTTGATTAGCACCTCTTTACCGGCTTTAGATAAACGTTTCTCTCCCCACCCTTGCATTTTTGCCCAGATCTGATCTCGAAGGTACGCAAAAATCTCCTTTTTCGTTTTTCCTATAGATGCTGGCATCCCCAAATATTTGTCGTGCTGGTCAACGACACGAAAACCCAGAATTTGGTGAATAGCATTCATCTTCGATATAGATGTGGCAGGGCTGAAGTTCATCGTGGACTTTTCAAAATTGATCTCCTGCCCTGATGCTCTAGCATACTTCTGCAAAATGTCCTTCAGAACCCTTGCCTCTTCCTCTGTCGCCTTTCCAAAAATAAGTGTATCATCAGCAAAGGAAAGGCTAGTAACCATCGGGGCTGTTGGTGCCACCCGAACTCCATGGAAGCTTCCCTGGTCCACAACCTTGGTGATCATGGTAGTGAGTGCCTCAGCACAACATATGAACAAAAATGGAGAGAGAGGGTCACCTTGTCGAAGACCTCTTGACGGCTGCATGTGACCAAATTGCGAACTATTAAATAAGAAGGAGAACGAAACAGTAGATACACATAACATAACTAGGTCAATGAAACCAGTAGGAATGCCGAAACGAGAAAGAAAGACCATTCGACCCGATCATATGCTTTACTAATGTCCAACTTAATAGCCATATAATTAGTTCTAGAATTAGAATTTAGTTTAATGAAATGATTTATCTCAAAAGCCACCAGAATATTATTAGAATATTTGTCCATGTGTAAGTAGGTCCTTCATAGCCTAAATCCATCAAGCCACACTCCTCCAAGGTATTTCGGAAATTTTCAATGTGTGATGGTTGCCGTGGAACTCCACCTTTCTTTTCCCCATTATTAAGGATCTCATTGAAATCGCCGCCAACTATCCACGGAAGATTTCTAATGTCCTCCAAGCTTCGTAATAAAGTCCAAGATAAATGTCTTCGGTGCACTTCTGGGTACCCATAAAATCCAGTCACTCGCCATTTGCTATTGTGGTTTCTATCTGAAACCTCCGCATCAATATGGTGATTTGAGTAACAGAGAAGATCTACCTCCACCTCATTTTGCCAAAATAATGCAAGTCCCCCCGAATTTCCCACTCTATCCACTCCTATTCTATTAAGGTTCCACCGAACTTTTAAATTCTCGATTGTCTGTTGTGTTGCTTTCGTTTCCGAAAGAAACACTAGCAGGAGACAATGGTGTCGGAGAATATCTCCGAGAACGTGAATTGTCAAGGGTGCCCCGATCCCTTGACAATTCCAGAATAAACAACTCATAATTCTCGGCGGAGCTGCTCTGCAGTCTCCGCCGTTGAACTTAGGTTTTCATCTCGAAGGTGTAGTGTTTGTCGTTTGCCCGATGTTCCTCTGTCCGAAAGGTCCAAATCAGAGGCCTTCTTCTTCCTTCCCCTTGCCACTGCCTTTGGCTGCCTTTGCTCCGAGGTAGCACCCATATGAAATTGTATCGTACGGTTCACTAGCTCTCCTCCATCTCTGACAACATCAGGACTATTTGTTTTCCCCCATATGGAGTTTTGCCGATAGTCCACGTTCTCTTTCTGAATACCCCCTACATAGGTGTGGTGTCTAGGGGTGGGCATTCGGGTCGGGTTATTCGGGTATAACCCGACCCGGTCGGGTATTACCCGACCGGATCGGGTAATTTTTTACATAGCCGGGTTTTTCCCGGGTTCGGGTACCCGGTGATCCCAAACCGGGTCGGGTCCGGGTAATAGAAATTCTACCCGGGTACCCGATCGGGTACCCGGTTTAAAAAAAAAAAAAATTTTTTTTTTTTTTATATATATATAAAGATATAGATATATATATATATATATATATATATATATATATATATATATATATATATATATATATATATATATATATATATATATATATATGTCTGTAATACATACTATATATATATATATATGTCTATATTTGTATGTATATATATGTATATGTCTGTGTGTGTGTATATATATATATATATATGTATATCAGTATATGTATATATATATATATATAAATATATATATGTATATCAGTATATGTATCTGTCTATATATATATATATATATATATATATATATATATATATATATATATATATATATATATATATATATATATATATATATATATAATATATATATGTATATCAGTATATGCATATGTATATTGCTATATATATATGTCTGTATATATATGTATACCTTAAAAAAAAAAAAATAAAAAAAAAAAAAAAAAAAAAAAGAAAAAAAAAAAAAAGAGGAAAATAGCAAAACCCGAACCCGACCCGAAATAACCGGGTACCCGGGATGCCGGGTACCCGGTTATCTCGGGTCGGGTTCGGGTAATTTTTTTTTTGCAAAAAACCCGAATAACCCGACCCGAATAACCCGAATAACCCGACCCGACCCGAATGCCCACCCCTAGTGGTGTCCACTAAGTATTGGTTGGTTCGGTGTCGATTGATAATTACTCGCAATCTGTAATGGAGAGCGAGGGCTTTCACCCACAGATTGAATAACAGCCCTCATCCAAACTCCATATGGGAGCCTCTCCCCTGGGTCCACGAAACCCTCATCATACCTATTCGGACATCTATTCTCAGCATGCCCTAACCTACCACACATGAAGCAAAAGTTGGGTAGACGCTCATACGCGAAAGCGACCCACACCTTGGTTCCATCATGGTTATGCATATTCATCCCACGTTTCAAACTCTTGTTGACATCAATCCTGGTTTTGATGCGAACATAGGGGGTTGTCGCCAATTTTGTCGGATTGAGGATTTCTATGAATTCGCCGATTTTATTTCCCAGGAGCTCAGCCATCTGTTTTGTTCGCTTCGAGAGAGGGAGGTTGTGGAGACGGATAACAATATTCATCTTGCAGATCTCCATTGCACTAGGATCGGATTCTTCCTCCAACTCCTGAAGAATGAGTGCATTTTTCTCCTGTAGCCATGGGCATCCCGATAACGCATGAGCATAGTCCAGTTTGTGATCGAACCGAATAATAAATTTGTTTGGTCCAAGTGGTTGGAATTCACATGCCTTGACCGGCTGGAGTAGACGAATGACATTAGCCTTGATAGTGTGGGCAGAAAACTCTCTCGTTGTAACTACCTTGTCGATCAATTGGTAAGCCTGTTTCGGGGTCCTAATCTCGATGGGCTGGCTATCGAGGGTTAAGCCCTCATCTTCCTCCGGCGTGAGTGTAAGCCTTGTAGCCATAGATTCTGCAAGACCATCCATGGAGAGAGAGAGATAGCGAGGAGCGTGAGTTATGGAAAACAAAATTGTAGAGACTGCTTAAGAAACTGCGATCTGGTGTGGGGAGGAAGGAAATACAAAACCAAGATTAGGGTTAGGATGACAAGAGCAACATATAAACTCACGATGCGGAAAAATAGGATCGATAAAATAAAGACAAAAAAAACAAAAACCCTAATACTAAAACCTAAAAATAATGGCAAAAATAAAAACAAACAGTAAGGAATATGATCAAGCCGTCCGGAATCTGAAAAAGTTAAAACCGAAAGAAAAAAATAAAGAATAAAATAGAAAAATTGTGACTTAATCGAAAAAACTGGAAATTCTCTAGCCTCTCACACGAGAGAATAAAACGCCTCTCATACGAGAGAATAACGAGCATTCTAAGAAGCCGACAGCAAAAAAAAGATTTAAAGAAAAAAGTAGAAGTCTACATTTTTTGCTTAGAAAATATTTTTTTACCTATTATAATTGTATATGTTGAGGTTTTCTAACATAACCACTTAAGGGTTATTTCCCATTATTTTCTTAACTTCTCACATCTCTATCCCATGTAACTTTCATTGTAAGAGTAATTTCAAATTTAAACATCAAAATTGGATTATCAAATACTCATTTGATAATTAAGATAATATTTTAATATTTATTTACTATTTATCTACTACGACTGTGGTTATCAAAATTAATAGTCAATTGGAAGTTTTTTAGTGGTTTTATTTGTAATTGGATGATTAGGCAGTTATTTTTTTGATAACTTAATTTCCAGGATATATTTTTACATATAAAGAGATAAAATATCAAAATACTTACCCATTTTGATACTCCCATTGGAGTAGAATTTTTTTATTTTGGGATATCAAAAAAGTGGTTTATAGATTTGATAATCCCATTGGAGTTGCTCTAACTTCTTTGCAACTTCCCGGTGGTTACCATCTATATAAATGAGAAAGAGTCCCTCCCCATCGAACCCCCATAATTTTTCTCTCTACGGATTTGTTTTTTGCATTCTCTCTAACTCTTTATATTGTTGTTACTATAATTTATTTCCACAATCATCAAACCAAAGAGCAACACGAAAATAACGATTTACAACACGTTATTAGCATGAAGGTGATTTGGGTTCGTTCGCAGAAAAGTGATTTTGTCCGAAGAAGACACTCTATTATTCGTAGTACTTGGATTTAAGTGTTTCAAGTAACTTTTACAACTCTATCTATGACATACGGTACAAATCCATGTACTAGTGGATGCTTAAATTACCGGACTGACACTAATAGTAACGATTCCCTATTATAGTGGATCCCATTTGGATAACGTGTTTTTTTATAACATGTGTAAGTGTAGAGTGTGGCCCAAATGCATTCTTTATGAATGGCCCATTAACAACTTCAGCTTGCAGCCCACTTATAAGCAACCTACACAATTTGAGCCCAAAATTAAAAGGCAGTCCAAATTCCACTTTTGCTTTCCCTCTTTTTCTCTTTGCCGTTTTTTACTTCGCTTTTTTGGCAGAATAATTCAATCTGCTTGTTTTTTCTCTCAACAAATATTTTCTTCTTATCCTCAACAATTTTTGGTGATTTGTTGTAAGATTCTTGGTGAGTTTGGTTGATTATTTGGGCGTTAAATACACTCTATTTTTCTTTTGTGTAAAGAACACCGAAAAGACGAAAAAAAAAGAGAGAGAAAACCTTGGTGTATTTTGAGAGGAAACAATCAGAGTGAAGAGAGAACCTTTTGTTAGAAGAGAAGCTCGATTCTTTTCGGTGAATTTGAGTTTACTTATTTAGGAATAAATCGGTGAGATGATTGCTTGAATTTGGGGTTTCTTTTTTTCTTGTCTTTTTCGTTGGAAGACATTGTGTGTGTGTGGCTATCGTGAGTGTTTGGAGGACGCACTTCAATCTTGGACGATGATGAAGAAAATCGAAGACTGAGCCGTGCAATTGAACCTTCACCGGAGTAGCCGTCAAAGAAAGTCTCATCATCTGCAATTCAGTGTGAATTGCTCAAGAGAATTAATTTTAACTTCTCCTTATATATTTTTATGTTAATTATTGGTTTAAGATTATTTAAATAATTATTATGCCTTTGTTTGGTATTGAATATTTTATGTTTGAAAGATTAGAAATTTTCAAAATGTAACATGTTAATTTATGTTAATTGTTTTTAATAAAATATTGGTATAATAGCTTTGTGTCATAATTCTTCTCCTGTCGACTACCCAATAGTAAGGATTCCTTATAACATGTCGAATGATTGCATATTCACATACTTGTAACGATTCTCTTACTTTCTTGGAGATCATCCAAGTGGATATATGTGCATCACCATCTATAACTTATACTTAGAACCTTAGACAGACGATTTCTTTACCACTCAAATTGTGGACTGTCATTTTGATGAGACTGTCTTCCCACTGTTAGGAGGAGAAAAGAACGTTCCCACTAACGTTCCTGGAGAATGGCGTGAAGTGTTGTGGGACGACCCCACCGTGTCTCATCAATATCCCATACATCACATAATTAATACATATATCATCCATACTAACGTTCCTAAGAACGCCGTGAAGTCATGTAGGATGACTGCGTAAATCTGCATGTAACGTCTACACTAGCGTTCTCGGAGAACGGAATAAAGTCGTGTGGGATGACTAATACATCTCCAAAGAACGTCCAAAATGTGAAGTCGTGTATGACGAATAACGCCGGACTCGTTCTCTGATATGAAAAAATGACGAGATCTCATATAAACTAAAGAGTGTAGAGCCCGGTAGTTTCTACGCCTCCTTGAATTTTACCCATGGGATATAAGTGAGTATTCACAAGAGAAATAAATAAGATTTGGAACTAGAAGGCTCATCTCATAGCTCAAGGAATGAAATGAGATTGAGAGCTTGAAGACTCATCTTATATCTCAATGAATGAAATGAGATTGGGAGCTAGAAGATTCATCTCATAGATCAAGGAAATAAATGAAATTGACAGCTAGAAGACTCATCTCGTAGCTCAAATGATATTAGGAGCATAAGACTCATATCATAGCTCAAACAAGATTAAGAACCAGAAGACTCATCTCATAACTCAAGGAATCAAATGAGACCATGAGCCAGAAGACTCATCTTATAGCTCGAGGAATGAAATGAGACTGGGACCAAAAGAATCATCTCACTCTCAATGAATAAATATGATTGACAGCCAGAAAATTCATCTCATAGCTCAAGGAAAATAAATGAGAATCAGAGCCAGAAGACTCATCTCATAGTACAAGGAATGAAATGAGATTGGGAGCCTCAAGACTCATCTCATAGCACAAGTAAATAAATAAGATTGGAAGCTAGAAAATTCATCTCATAGTATAAGTAAATAAATGAGATTGGGAGATAGAAGACTCATCTCATCGTGCAAATATTTCCTCAACGACCTCTGATAGACTTTAAAGAGAGATACTCTTGCATATCGTGGTCACAACGTATCTTATGGGGATCTAGATACAATTATCTATATGAAAGTCTCTGAATGATCTGATTTTTCGAGGCATTAGCTCTAAACCAGGGAACACAAACTTAGCTGTGAGACATTCATTTTAATTATATCTTGAAACATTCCGGAAAAATGTATAATATTCGCCTGAGAAACACTTGCTCGGAAGAGAATACGTGAACAACAATGAGTTTTGATTGTTACTATTACTATAATTTATGTCGATGACATGAAGCTGATTGGGGCTCTTGAAGAAGTCAAACAACAACTCAATTCTTGAAATTTGAGCTCGAGATCAAAGATCTTGAGGAGACCAATTTGTTAGAAAATTTATCATATTAGTGAGATCTTGTTCCATTAAAAGAATTACATCCAGAAGATCTTAAGACGCTTTAATGCGAATAAAGAAAAAATATCGAGTAATAGATATGAGAGTTCGACAATGGAATATGTCGAATGATTGGTTCCGTCCAATGGAAGACGATGAGGAAGTTCTAGCACCAGAACTGTCATATCTAAATGCAATGTGTGCACTATTGTACTCGACTACATCTATTTGATATGATTTATCATCTTCAGTAAACTTGTTAGGTAGACTTAGCTTACCTTACCAACACATCGTATGCATCACTTAATGATGCAAAACTTGTGGTTTATACGGACATTGACATTGACTCAAGGCTCAGGCTCGTCATGGACTCAACTTAGGCTCGTCCATCTTCGGCGGCTCATAATCTGGTTCAATCTTCGGCTTGGCTCCGATGACCCAGGCTCGTGCTCGTGGTCAATCACTGGCTGCTCAAGCTCCGACAGCTCAGTCTCAGGCTCGTGCACATGGACAATATCTAGAGGCTGAGAGTCATGCTCTATCTGTGGCTCGGGCTATGGCCCGGGCTTGGGTTGTGGCAGTAGCTCTATGTGTGGCGCTGGCTCGGATAGAGGTGCTAAACGAAAAGCAATAACTCAAAACATGTTCCAAAGGTCATTTTTCAAGTCTAAATAAAATGTTTCCCCTTTTTCCTTTAGTGGGATTGTTCTTGCCTATGGGCTTAAATTAAAAGTCAAAATAATATTGTAAACAAGGGGGATGATTCTCAAGAAAATGTCAAGACGGTCGTGCAGTGGGTTCTAATATAAATACAAGAGCACTTTTGGATCTCAAATTCCCAAATTTGGTCCACCACTCCAACCAAAAGGAAAATAGTAAGAAAAATAAGTATTTTTGGAATAGCCTTATTAGACATTTTGATAAAACATAATACTCTTGGAGGATTTGGTTAATAATTTAAATTTAAAACCATAATATATTTAGTTTTTATATGTTCTACAACTAATTCTACTTTTATTGTTTTTTTTTTGCACATTAAGTATATATATTGATTTTATTTACTTCTAAATAAATAAAAATTACATGAAATAGTATATACGGTGATGGGCTGCTCGAATTCGTTTTACTAAAAGTAGGATGGAGCAATAATATTATTTTGCAAAGAGTCGCTATATGGATATATTTCTCAAGTGCATCTTTTCATAAAAATAAAACTTCCGCTCACATATAATCATGTAATATGCACAAGATTTGCACCAATTTGCTTGTAAATTTGGTTGGGGTAAAGTTATTAAATTATCCTATTTTTCAACGACTCTTACTTTTTCGTGAACCTCTTATTTTAACAAGAGAAAGAAGAGCGTATAAAAAATATGTCGGCAAACATGTGTATATCGATCAAAATATTGTATTCATAAAATAAAATATAATTTTAATAGGCAGTGAATGTATGCTAAGGCACATTTTACTTTTTTTTTTTTTTGAACTGGATAAATGCACGTGTGTTGCACATGTTATGTCAATTTTTTCAATTATTTTTTAATATATAGTTTATTAAAATGTTACATATTTTTTACTTACGAAAAACGTGTCATCCCGTGAAAGAGCGATATCCATCGTCCACACAAACCCGTGTAAGGTCATTAAGCATGTTAGCGTGAGCGGGACCAGATTAAGATTTCTAATTTGGATAATCTCCCTCTGTTAAAAAAAAAACACAACATATATGAATAAACAAATTAAAATTTAATCAAAATAAAATAAAATTGTAAACTTACAAGGTGGCCTAAAGGTCCCACAGATGCTACAAGCCAAAAAAAGTTACCAATCATTCCCACGACTGTAATCATTCGGTAGTAACCTAGAATCGTGACAAATGGCACAAGGATAGTTGCGCCCAAAAATCCAACTACGATGCTAAAAGAGATAATAGCGCGAACCTAAAATTAAATATTTTAGCAATGCAAGCATATATCAAAATGATAAATTAGTTAGTATCGTTCGAATAATTGTGTGATATAAAAATTGTGAGAGAAAAAAACGGTAAATTTTACTTACCATATAATTATACGGAGCGTAATATACGTACATAATAACGTACAAAACTCCTACTACGCATTCAAAAACACTAAGGCATATAGTTAGTGTTGATGATTCAGCGAGTATCTCGTAGTAGAGAGTAATAACAGAAGGTAAGAGTTGAAGTACATAAGGTATAATTGGATATTGTTCACTTGATTGTTCCATATAAATGCTCCTTAATGTAGGCCTGAACAATTATTAAAGAGTATTAATTAATAATTAAGTATAATTAATATATAACTACTCATAATTAATTAAATTAGTAGGAATTATAATATGATTATTGGGTGAAAAGAAGTTTAGTGAATCATGAAATAACTTACAATGAGGCCACATTCGTCAGAAATTGAGTGATGTTAACTACAAAGGAAAAAGGGGAAACATTTTATTTAGACTTGAAAAATGACATTTGGAACATTACCCCATCCAAATTCACGTGCAAATCTTGTGCATATTACGTGATTATGTGATTATATGCGAGCAGAAGTTGAGCTAGGCTTCGTTTTAATGTGACCTAGACCCATGTATCTTCAATGATACACTTGAGAAATATATCCATGCAGTGACTCTTTGCAAAAAAATATTTTTGCTCCATCCTATTTTTAGAAAAATAATTCAAGCAGCTCATCATCATATATACTCTTTCCTGTAATTTTTATTTATTTAAAAGTAAATAAGATCAATATATACTTGATGTGCAAAAAAAATCAATAAGAGTAGAATTGGTTGCAAAACATATAAAAACTAAATATATTATGGCTTTTAACATAATATGTGGGTATCATCTATATGTAACATTTACATTGACCATTTCATATAGCAGAGTATATATATATATATATATATATATATATATATATATATATATATAGACACACACACACACGTACACACACGTGTAATATTTAAAATAGACTAATTGATTACATAGTATAAGAAATCGTTATAGGTATCCAAAAATAGTGTATAAACCTTAACCAACGTAACCAAGTATATAAATATTAATTGATATTTATATTAACTAACAAATAATAGAAAAAATCAATGCCAATGTGATTTATAATTCTTGTTGTATACAAAAAGTAATGGCAAAGAACAATTCTATTATGACTTTTGTAGACAACTGGATTAATTTCGAAGAATATATTGCGGTATGCGGTAAAAGTTAATAGGCAATATATATTGTTAAATCTTAAATCCTTGTACATGTCAGATAATAAGTCCTCTTGATGAATAGTATTACACGTTAAACCGTTTGGCTCGATTATGATATATCAATCAACCAATAAACACTGCACTAAATAAATAAACAAACAAACAATGATACCATTAAATAATATGGGAGAATGAAACAAAAATATATAAAACATGAGAACAAAATATATTCGATAAATAAAAAACACATGCACATACATTTGTAACATCAATCCACTCGTCCATAGTGCTTTACATTTGCATCAGTATAATATAAGACTGGGTAAAAAATGAACACACACAAAAGGAAAGATAAAATAAAATAACAACCAAGTATATGTTTTAGGATGTAATAATTTCAATTAGTATTTATTTTTTACTTACGAAAAACGTGCCATCCGGTGAAAGAACGATATCCATCGTCCACACAAACTCGTGTAAGGTCATTAAGCATGTTAGTTTGAGATGGACGAGATTAAGATTTCTTGTTTGGATAATCTCCCACTGTAAAAAAAAAAAAGAAAAAAAAAAAATAAGATTAATGAATGAACAAATTAAAATTTGATAAAAATGAAATAAAATTGTAAACTTACAATGTGGTCTAAAGGTCCCACGGATGCTACAAGCCAAAAATAGTTACCAATCTTTCCCACGACTGTAATTCTTCGATAGTAACCTAGAATGGTGACGTATGTCACGAGGATAGTTGCGCCCAAAAATCCAACTACGAAGCTAAAAAAGATAATGGCGCGAACCTAAAATTAAATATATTAGCAATGCAAGCATATCTCAATGATAAATTAGTGAATTAGTATCGTTCAGATAATTGTGTCGTGTAAAAATTGTGAGAAAAAAATGATAATTTTGACTTACCCGATAATTATACGGAGCGTAATATACGTACGTAATAACGTACATAACTCCTACGAATCATTCGAACCACTAAGGCAAATGATCAAAGTTGATGATTCAGCCAGTATCTCGTAGTAGAGAGAGATAATAGAATGTAAGAGTTGAAGTACATAAGGTATAATTGGATATTGTTCACTTGATTGTTCCATATAGGGGTGGTAAACGAGCCGAGCCGACTCGTAAGCTCGACGAGCCGGCTCGTAAAAAGCTCGAACTCGGACTTGAGGTTTTCGAGCTCGAGCTCGAGCTCGCGAGCTCGAGCTTTCTGACGAGCCGAGCTCGAGCCTGATTTTAGTTGTTCATCAGCTCGCGAGCCGGATTTATTATTTTTTTTTATTTTTTTTATATGTTATTTTTATTTAAATAATGTATAATAATATAAAATATTATAGAAATAAATACAAATATTAAAAAAATATATAATCACAATTTAATTTTTATTTTGTATTTTTTTTTAAATAATTTTTAATAATAAAGTAATAATTAAAATATATTAAAAAAAAAAAAAAAAAAAAAGAGATTGGGCTCGAGCTCGAGCTCGAGCTCGAGCCAAAAAAAGAAGAACTCGACGAGCTCGAGCTCGAGCTCGAGCTCGACAAAATAGACTCGAGCTCGAGCTCGAGCCAGCCAAAAGAGGCGAGCTCGACTCGTTCACACCCCTAGTTCCATATAAATGCTCCTCAATGTAGGCCTGAACAATTACTAATAATTAATTTTAATTAATAAAGAACCACTGACAATTAAATAAATTTGGTAGTAATAATATGATTATTTGGTGCAAAGAAGTTTAGTGAATCATGAAATAACTTACAATGAGGCCACATTCGTCAGAAATTGTGTGATGTTAACTACAAAGGAAGCACAATCAAGATAATTAATTATTAGATAAAAGAAATAATATAAAAGAAAAATATATGACAGGGAGTACAATAGAAAAAAAAAGAAATTGCAATTTTACCTGAAATGTTAAATATACGAACTAAAATATGATGTGCCATAATTTATGATAGATGAATATAACCTGCACGTATATTAATTAGAACACAAAAGATTGAGAATACATGAGAACTAAACACATATTTGTTCATATTTATTTAAGAACAAATTTCAAAAGTATTGATTTCAATAAAAAAGAATTAGACATCTAGATTTGAAAATTGAGATAAAACTATTTTGAAAATAAAACTATTTTGAAAATAAAAAGAATTAAACATCTAGATTCTCAATCTTATCTCGTAGTAGAGAGTGATAATAGAATGTAAGAGTTGAAGTACATAAGGTATAATTGGATATTGTTCACTTGATTGTTCCATATAAATGCTCCTCAATGTATGCCTGAACAATTATTAATAATTAATTTTAATTAATAAAGAACCACTGACAATTAAATAAATTTGGTAGTAATAATATGATTATTTGGTGCAAAGAAGTTTAGTGAATCATGAAATAACTTACAATGAGGCCACATTCGTCAGAAATTGTGTGATGTTAACTACAAAGGAAGCACAATCAAGATAATTAATTATTAGATAAAAGAAATAATATAAAAGAAAAATATATGACAGGGAGTACAATAGAAACAAAAAAGAAATTGCAATTTTACCTGAAATGTTAAATATACGAACTAAAATATGATGTGCCATAATTTATGATAGATGAATATAACCTGCACATATATTAATTAGAACACAAAAGATTGAGAATACATGAGAACTAAACACATATTTGTTCATATTTATTTAAGAACAAATTTCAAAAGTATTGATTTCAATAAAAAGAATTAGACATCTAGATTTGAAAATTGAGATAAAACTATTTTGAAAATAAAGTGATGGAGCTACATTTATGGATGTTGTGAAATGAATGAAAATACTGCTTAGACACTTGTTAAAAAAACAGCCTAAAAGTTCATTTAGCAACAAACAAGGTCATCTTATTACATCAATATATATATATATATATATATATATATATATATATATATATGATTTTATTTTTTGGTAAGAAAACAAATAGAAATTAAACAAATGACAAGAAATATAAATATACCTTAAAAATCGGAGGAGAATGTAAGCTTGTATTTGGCTCGAATGAGAGCAGTGTAAAAGTTCGTTTCTGCTTAACTAATTGTGAGAAATCCACAAAGAGAGAGAGATTATCGGAGAAGATGGTGCTTGAGAATTAATTAGGAAGAAGAAATAGAGAATAACTTAAAAGCTTTTTCATCGCTACTTTATCTTTAATTACTCACTACTCATTGTTTTATCTGTTTAGTGTAGCAAATTCATAAGTGCTATCTGTTACATGCATGTTTCTTTTGCCTTGGATAGCAAAGTTTGTTGTGTGTGCATATATACATAATGGCTTAATTAATATCTTTCTTTCTCACACACACACACACACTATATATATATATATATATCTATATATATATATATATATATATATATATATATATATATATATATATATATATATATATATATATATATATATATCCTGCAATAAACTTGATATCTGTTGTGAAGTCCAAAACCCTAGGTATAGGGGTGGAAACGCAATGCAATTTCCGAATTTCGATTAAAAAATATTCAAATTTGGAACAGTATTTTTGATTCCGAATTTTAAGTTTCCGAATTTATTTGGAATGAAATCGGAATTGTTAATATTATCGAAAATTCCGATATCCCATCTGATTTTGGTTCCGAATTTTTTGATTTTTTGAAATATAGAATATAATTTTATGATATATTTTGTAATCCGATAATTAACTTATGTTATATTTTATATGAAAAATATAAATGCCGAAGGGTCTAGTAAATTAAAAACTTAATTGGTATCAGAAACTCTCATTTGCATTTTTCCTTATCTGAAAAATGTTTCAATTTGTTGTTTCTACATGTTTTTATTTATTGTTTTTTTTGTCGAACTCTCTTTTGTACTTTCTTGTATTTTTCAGCAAAATTTTGAAAAAGATAGAATAATATTGTGAAAATCCCCTTATTTCCGAATTTGGAACAAGAGAGTATAAACTAATGTAATTTCCGAAATTCCGCCGTTTTCGAGACATTCCGATTTTTTTTAGCGGTAATTAGAATCCATTTTTTACTTCTGAAAAGATTTAGATTTTTGTCCAAAAAATAAAAAACCATTTTCGATCCATTCGGTCCAATTTCCACCCCAACCCATGTATATGCAGCCTGCAGGTACGATGATTGCATATCTTCTACTAATTTAATTATATAGCCTCTCTTTAATTTAATGTCATTGTTTCATTATTTTTGCAAAATATTCACTCAACACATCCAAAATCACATCATTCAAGATACTGCGTACCATTATTATTTATGAACCTATTGCATGTACAGAGCTACTATCTGCCAAGCATTAAGTTCTTTGAACTACTTTAAACTTATTAACTTCACAAATTGGCTGACACAAATTTATATATATATATATATATATATATATATATATATATATATAAAATTGTAATCACTTGGCAATCAGATGATTTTATGCTAATTAGATAGATTAAATATTGGATGATAAATAGTAAATTTTATATATTTACTTAAAGAATACTTTTATATCCATCTATTCCACTATCTTCTCTCACTACACCCATCCCTATTTTTTGTTTGTTTTTTTTTTATTATTTTTTTTTATTTTTTTAATTTTATTTTATAAAATTTAATCGTTTTTTAATCTTTTTTTTTATGTCAGGTGTACTAATTGACTACGACATAGTCGAGTAACGGATTGACTCCTAAAAGCGTGGTTGAATAATGAAATTGACTACTAAATGTAACAAAAACAACCGTAATGTCGTCAATAAAAGCCCAATACGAGTGAACAAAAAGAATCCAAAACAAATAACCAACATAAACAAAGAACAAAAGCAACTAAAAACAACAATAATCAACTAGTTTGTACAAAATAACAAATATACAAAAATTGTATTGATTTATGCAAATTAGACGATGGATTGACAATGTCTGAACACAAATTCACGACCAATGTGCCCCAAGTCCAATTACACGTGGCGAAATGGGATCAATATCAAAAAATCCGAACATGAATTAAAAGTGTAGCAATTAACCTTAATCGACTGTTGAACATAGTCAATTAAACCTTAATCTACTATTGAACGTAGTCGATTAATGGTCCAGTCTGCGCGAATTTTCTCCACCAACGTCGTCCTCTATTCAATATAGCCAAAAACACCCTAGATCTTCTCCTCATCGTCGCCACGCCGCCGCCATACCACACCATCACCACCACGCTTCCATATTCATACGATTTTTATTACAAATAAAGCAAAACAACTAGCACCATCAACCAAAACAGAACCACCACCACCAAAAACACCAAAACAATGCTACCCAAACACAATTTTCTTCACGACCACCGCCATATCCAAACAGAGACAACAAAATTATATTAAAAAACCATAACCTGCCCTTCGTTAGTCATTCTCCTTCTCCCGTTAGTACAACAACACCGCCTTGATTTCTCATCCACCATACGCCGTTCCGCCATTCTCCGCCTGCAAAGAAATACCACCGTCGCATAATCCTCTTCGCCGCGTCGTCACCATAGTCTCCAATGCGGACTTCAAAGGCGCTTGGATTTGGTTTTGGTGATGGTGGTGGTGCCGGTGGCGGAGTAGAGGAAGGATGGTGAGATTCAGATGGGGAGAAAAAAAAAGACGGAAAAATGATTAGGGTTAAGAATTAAGTTATTATAATCAAATAACGAGCTAAAGGGTTTCTCTCTAATTATTTTTTAGGGGATTTTTTCTTGAATATATTTTTAGATGTTCTTGCTAATTTTCCCAAAAAATAAATTCGAGGGTTTCGCCCTCCCAAAATCCCTTAAATGATCGTATGATGTTCTCTATTACAGGGGTTAATTTACAATCGAAAATTTTCGCACCGTACGACCTGATTTACACACTAAATCAGTCAACCCACTCAACAATTCTTCACACGAACGTATCGCACCATCGTTGTATCAAATGAACAGCAACAATCATAAGTATGCAGCGGAAATCGAACAACACAAGCAATTTACGAGCAACGCTCAACCTTTATTGATTCACTCACGAATAATACAAGGAAAACCCTTGGTGCACACAACAAATCCTCACAACAGATGCTAAGAATTGCAATCTGAGTCCCTCTATTTGAATGGGACGGATTTGTGCACTCAAGGGCCTATAAATACAAGGTACAGTGTAGTTTTACACACTAAACTGCCAAGGGACACATGGCGGCACGCCGGCCAGCCACTTGGCTCACTAATACAACATAAAATGGACGGTTTCTAAATCATTGCTGATGCCAAACGCTCCGCAACTGCCTTCCGTAACTTCCCCAAGTCAATTAGCTGCCCGACTTGCCCAATAGGCGCGCACGCGCGCCCAAGGGTCGATTATGCCCGCACGTGTGCTATTCAGTTCGCATGCCTTGCCCACACTTGCCATGCCTTTCTCGGCAAAGCATCTCAATGGTTGCCAATCACTCGAAACGCTTGCCTTGTTGTTCTCAGCCAAGCACCTCAATACTTTCCCATCTCTCGGCCACCGTTTGGCCCATGTGTAGCATGCCTTGTGCCAACACTTCTTGGCACCACTTCAACTATAACTCGGCCACAATCGAGTTATAGTCGCTGTCTCCGTCTAAGGGGGTAACAGACCTCCCCCACCAACGGTGTTCGACGCCCTCGTCGAACTGTTCACTCGCTTCAGATTTTCCCAATACTTTGCCAACTCGTCTTCAAACTGCCACAGATTCACTTCCTTCTCCCAAGTAGCATCGGCCACATCTAAATTTTTCCAATGTATTAAAAATTCAGTCCGCCGGTTCTTCTTTCTTTGACCTTGGGTCTTGTGGTCCAGAATTTGCTGAATCTCTCTCTCAAATTCCTTTCGAACCACTGGTGGGGCTCTCTTCGTTTGCTTCCGACTTTCATCGATTAAATCTTGGTTGAACTTCTTAAAAAAACTCACATGAGACGTAGGATGCACTTTCAATCTGTCCGGCAACTTCAAACGATAAGCAACTCGACCAACTTTTGACACCACTTCAAAATGACAGTCATACTTTGGCACCAACCCACGATGCACTGATTTGGAACTAATCTTCTTCCAAATTTGAGGCGTTAATTTCAGCAACACTTGATCACGAACTTGAAATTCCACGTCTCTTCGCTGAGCATCAGCATACTTCTTCATCCTCGCTTGTGCTTTCATCAAACTATCATTTGCCTCGTTTAGTAATTCTTGTCTAGCACAAGCAAAGCGATATGCAGCAAGGCACTTCCCTCCGATTCGCTGCAAAGCCACCTCATGCGGCACCATTGGTTGCTGCCCATACACCAACTCAAACGGAATCATCCCCGTAGTTGAAGACTTGTGAAGATTGTAGCAGAATTGGGCTGTGTCAAGCAAACCGACCCAGTCCTTCTGGCTAGCGCTAACATAATGCCAAAGATAATCTTTCAACATGGCATTCATCTTCTCCGTCTGTCCATCCGTATGTGGATGATTTGCCGTAAAAAACTTCAATTCAGTCCCCAACATGTTGAAGAGCGCTGTCCAGAAACGGCTGTAAACCGAGTATCCCGATCGCTGATAATGTCTTCGGGAATATCAAAATACTTCACAACGTTCTTAAAAAATAACTCAGTAGCTACTTCAGCTGGACAAGCCATCAGTTCAGCAATAAAGATCCCGTACTAAGAAAAACGGTAAACGATCACAAAGATAGAAGCGTTGCCATTCACTTTCGGAAATCCCGACACAAAGTCCATCGAAACCGATTGCCAAGGCCTCTCCGGAATGGGCAGAGGTTGCAATAGACCGGCCTCCTTCTTCTTCTCAGTTTTGTCTAGTTGACAAACTAGACAAGTCTTGACGTATGCCTCAACGTCAAACTCCATATTTGGCCAATAGTACGATCGTGCTAGAATGACCAACATTCTGTCAATTCCGGGATAACCGACCCACGTCGAATCATGTGTTTGCCGCAATAGTTCACTTCTAAGGGAATTTCTTGGCACATAAGCACGACCACCCTTAGCGAACAACAGCCCATCCTCTAGCCAATATTTCCAAATTTGTCCAGCCCGTACTTGCTCAGCCATCTTTTGGTAGACCAAATCAGTTTTGACTACCTCTCGAACCCGTTCAAGAAAATCAGACTCCACACGGGTCAATGCACTAAAGTAGGATTCAACGACTTTCCTACTCAGTGCATCAACCACGTCGTTATGCTTTCCCAGTCGATGTACCCACTCGAAATCAAATTCAACCAAGAATTCTTCCCATCTTGCTTATTTCGGCGACAATTTCTGTTGAGTCTTGAAGTATGTGTTTGCCACATTGTCGGTGACAACCAGAAACTTCGTACCCAACAAGTAATGCTTCCAAGCATCTAAACAATGCACCACTGCCGTCATTTCCTTCTCATGAGTATTGTACCGCATCTCAGCATCTTTCAGCTTTCTACTTTCAAAGGCAACGGGATGCTTGTCTTGCACCAACACACCCCCAATAGCACGGTCAGAAGCATCCGTTTGCAACTAAAACGACTTGTCGAACTCTGGCAACTTCAGCACTGGTTCCGAAGATATAGCATCCTTCAATTTTTCAAACGAACCATCACAATCTGAAGTGCATTCCCACTTCTGATCCTTCTTCAAAAGACCCATAAAAGGATTCACGATCTTTGAATACCCTTTTATAAACCTTCGATAGTAGTTTGCCAAACTGAAAAACGAACGCAACTCAGCGACTTTCGAAGGAGCGGGCCATTCAGACACAGCCCGTACATTCTTCATATCCATCTTGATCTTTCCTTGGCTAATAATGTGGCCAAGGAACGAGATTTCTTCTCGACAGAAATCACACTTCTCCTTCTTGGCATGCAACTTATACTCCCTCAACTTCAAGAATACAACCCACATATGCCCAACATGCTCGCCCAACGATTCTGAATAAACCACAATATCATCAAGATATACCACCACAAAACGATCAAGAAACTCGTACAACACATCATTCATGAGGTTGCAAAAAGTTGCGGGAGCATTGGTTAAGCCGAAAGGCATAACCAAGAACTCGTACGATCCATATCTTGTCACACAAGTTGTCTTTGCCTCATCAACTTGTGCCACACAAACTTGCCAATAACCAGCCCGAAGATCAATCTTTGTGTAAAACCATGCCCTTGCCAACTTGTCGAAAAGATCCAGCGCATTAGGAATATGATACTTATTTTTGATAGTAACCTTATTCAATGTCCGATAGTCTACACACATCCTCATTGAACCGTCCTGCTTCTTCAAGAACAGAACCGGCGACCCGTAAGGAGCTTTGGAAGGTTGCACGAGACCCGCACTGAGCAAATCGTCCAATTTCCTTCTAAGTTCAGCCAACTCCGAAGAACCCATCCGATACGGTGCTTGTGCTGTCGGCCTGGCCCCTAGTTCCAACTCGATCTTATGGTCAATAGCTCGCCGATGTGGTAATTCAGGAGGCATCACATCCTCGAATTCAACCAGCAATTCAGCAACTGCATCCGGCACTTCTTGGTACACATACGGCTTGATTTCGACCAATGCAGCCAGGCAGATTGGCTCACCATGTCTTAGCCCTGCCTTTAGTTGCAATGCTGACAATAAGCTCTCAGATTTCTTCTCTTTGGCCTTCTCCACGAACGTTCCCTTCACGAAACATGGACAACTGGGATCCATGAACATCAATCCACTCAGGAAAGGTATGACACCAACACGGGCCGACAACAGAAAGTCTTGCCCCAAAATCACGTCAAAATCGTCTAGTGGTACGACATTAAATGAGTACTGCCCATGCCAAGGACCAATGCAAAACTCTACGTTGGTCACACCCCTCACCGGCTTGGCTTCTGAATTCACGGCTTTAATTTTACTTGCATGTTGTGAGAGATTCAGATCCAGCTTTTCAATCTCTCGAACGGCAACAAAATTGTGTGTTGCACCCGAATCCACCATGGTCATCACTTTATTACCGTTCAACAAAGTTTCGACATACATCAAACCTTTGGGGTTGCTGGGTACCTTCTCGACCATCAAGGCACTCAGCAACAGGATGGGGTTGACTTTCTTAGGGTCATCACCATCTCCATCCGATTCCAGCATCAAAGCATTCAATTTGCTTCGTTTAGGGCAGTCCATCATTCGATGGGTCACCGTTACACAAAAAACAACCTTTGTTTTCCTTGTTAACGGACAATTGCCCCGCGGGTTTGGCCGTTCCCGTGGGCTTCTCGAAATTCTTCTTGGCCTTGAATTTCCCATCTCGGCCAAACTTTCCACCTGACTTCTTGGTCTTGCCCTTATCTTTCCCGAATTTCTTCTTCTCAGAATCCTTGGCACCAACCGTCTTGTAATCAACAAGGGGATCTGCAGCGGCAATTGCTCCCGGCAGATCCTTTACGCCTTGCCTTCGCAACTCGGATTGTGCCCAAGGTTGCAAACCAGCCATGAAGTTAAAGATTTTGTTCTCCTCCGACATATCACTAATGTCAAGCATCAAGGAACTGAAGTCCTTCACGTACTCACGAATGGACCCCTTATGCTTCAATTGACGTAGGGATTACCTTGCCAACCAACTCGTGTTGCAACGCAGGAATTGTTCTTTCAACTCCTTCTTCAACGTTTCCCTGGTTTCAATTTTGTCCCGATTGGCACTGTCATCGTCGGAAAGACGTGCTCGCCACCACAACTTCGCATCACCCGACAAGTACATGCTTGTAATGGTCACCTTCTCTTGGTCAGACACATTTGCTGCCTCGAAATAGTTCTCCATGTCCTAAAGGAAGTTTTCCAACTCCTTTGCACTACGTGCACTACCTAACGTAGCGGGTTCAGGCACCCGTACTTTGGACGACAACGATCTGCCCACAACAGCACTCGACGTCCCCTCACGAATCGCCCGCTTCACTACAGCCAAATCCGTCAAAAACGTCTCAAACTTGGCTTCAACCGCATCACTTAGCAACCCGAGATCTTCAGCAGCACTTGTCATCCTAGTCTCCACAAACTCTAGTAGACCGGCTATAGATTTGGATAGCCGTTCCAATGTTTGTTGCCCATCAACTAGTTGTTGGAGAATAGGGGCTGCTCTCAAATCAACGGGCGGCCCAACAAGAGTCTCAAGACGTTGCCATCTCGCTTCCAATCGAGCAACGCTGCCCGCGTAGGATTCATCATTGAGGAAGACCCCGAATCTTCCATGTCGAAGAACACCGTTCAGAACCCGAGAACCTGGCTCTGATACCAACTGTTACGGGCGTTAATTTACAAACAAAAATTTTCCCACCGTACGGCCTGATTTACGCACTAAATCAGTCAGCCCACTCAACAGTTCTTCACACGAACATATCGCACCATTGTTGTATCAAATGAACAGCAACAATCATAAGTATGCAGCGAAAATCGAACAACACAAGCAATTTACGAGCAACGCTCAACCTTTATTGATTCACTCACGAATAATACTACGAAAGCCCTTGGTGCACATAACGAATCCTCACAACAGATGCTAACAATTGCAATCTGAGTCCCTCTATCTGAATGGGTTGGATTTGTGCACTCAAGGGCCTATAAATACGAGGTACAATGCAGTTTACACACTAAACTGCCAAGGGACACATGGCGGCACCCAAACCAGCCACTTGGCTCACTAATACAACATAAAATGGACGGTTTATAAGTCTTGCTGATGCCAACCGCTCCGCAACTGCCTTCCGTAACTTCCCCAAGTCAATTAGCTGCCCGGCCTGCCCAATCGGCGTGCGCGCGCCCAAGGATCGATTGTGCCCGCTTGCGTTGCCCACACTTGCCATGCCTTTCTCGGCCAAGCATCTCAATGCTTGCCAATTACTCGAAACCCTTGCCTTGTTGTTCTCGGCCAAGCACCTCAATACTTGCCCATCTCTCGGCCACCGTTTGGCCCATGTATAGCATGCCTTGTACCAACACTTCTTGGCACCACTTCAACTATAACTCGGCAAAACTCGAGTTATAGTCGATGTCTCTGTCTAAGGGGGTAACATTCTCTATGCTTAATTTTGAGAGTTTTAAATGTCTTAAAGTCAGTTACATTAACTTATTTTATGAGTTTTTTTGGGTAAATTACAACCATCCCCTGAGGTGGGGTCAAATTACGAAAAAATCCCTCTTATTTGAATAATTACATCTACCCCTCAACTATGAATCTTCTTACACCTCCACCCTTATGGCGTCAAATTCAACATAATCATCTAGATTATGTGAAATGTGCTCTAGTTTGTACTCGTTTTGTGTGAAAATACAGTTTATGATGCACCACAATCTTATATGTACAAGCCAAAAAAGACATCTTACGATCATCTTGCTTCAAAATGTGGAGCTCGAATGGGATAAAACGGGTACAAAAGTGATAATATTCCTTATAATCAAGAAGATTACACTAAATTTGAAACCACAAGGGTGGGCGTGTAAGAAAATTTATAGTTGAGGAGGGTTGTTGTAATTACCCAAACATAATGTGAATTTTCATAATTTTATCATACCTCAGGGGTAGTTGTAATTTACCCTTTTTTTTTAATTATATTAATATATATTCGCGATAAGTGAAGGTGGACTCAAGTCCATCGTCACCACTACTCTTACATATTGTGATATATTTAAATTATAAATTTTAAAATTACAGATTCGCCCCTAAATTATATAAGTGATATATTTTAATTATAAATTTAAAAAATTACAGATTCACCCCAAAATTATATAAGACTCAGAAAGAAAGTTTTCAAAATTTTAAATTGAATCATTAATATTTCCATCAAAAGTCGCTACAAATTAACCCAAACCCCTCACTCTAACCATCTTCACCTGCCCAACGAACCTCGGATAGCAATTCCGAACAATGGTAACCGGCTAACCGTGTTGGGATGTTAAGCCCAGGATTCAATGAAAATTCGCAAGAGGTTCTAGATTAGCCGGTTTTAATTTTATTAACATGCTTTGATTAGATTCGTTTAAAGCGGAATAAATCTAATCTAGCAACTTACAGTTTTCGCGAGCAGATCCGTTTCTATCTTCGGCGCACGAACGAGGATCCACGTCAAGCCTTCTACCTTCGTAAAGGCTGCTGTCCAGAAATTTTCAGTCCTCTTCCTTCAGCGATATCTCCGCGACCGTTTAACCGATCGAGAAACCCTCTGGAAAGATTGTAGATCTAATGGTTAGGAAGCTACTGTATAAATTTCGAGCCTATCCGACTAACGGTTGATTTACAGTGATTTTCTTGGCTTAATTCCACTTTGCACCCTTGAAATATACCATTTTGGCACTTTGCACCCTCGAAACAAATTAATAGCACTTTGCACCCTCGAAATACAATAAATCAGGCATAATGCACCCCAAATGAATTTTTAAAGCTAAAAAATGTAATTTAATATTTTTAGTGATATTTTTTTAGGATGTCAAATGTCAAATGTTTTTTTTATTCATCAATCATTTTGAAACTATAAAGTTCAGAAATAAAAATAAATTTTATCTATATATTAATTTTTTATTTATTTATCAAATATCAAATATTTTACGGAAAAAAATCATTCAACTATTCCGTTTTCAAGTAATCTGAAAGTCATATTTTCTTCCAAGTATTTTCACCTAATATTTTCAAACAGTTACATAAAAGCTCCATCAATCGAATAATTTAGTGATAAAAACTTATTTTTTATTTTTTATTTTGTAAGAAAATGTAGGTGTTTTAAATAATCCGGTGTAATTTTTATTTTTTCGCACTTTGTCCGCTCGAAATTAGGTTGGAGGTTCAAGAAAATAACAATTTATTTTTTTATTTTGCACCCCGAAAAAAAATACCAATGAAAAATGAAATTGCCTTTATTATTCAATTCAGGGTGCATTGTGAATGATTTATTGTGTTTTGAGGGTGCAAAGTGCTATTAATTTGTTTCGAGGGTGCAAAGTGCCAAAATGGTATATTTCAAGGGTGCAAAGTGGAATTAAGCCGATTTTCTTCGCAGGACTGCTCAGAAAATTCGGGAATTATAGTTTGCTCTAAAAATCTATAATCTTCTATTGTATACCCTTACCTAAATAATTTCCAAATTATTTTCTAAAAGGAGATTATTATCTAATACGTCTTTTAAGACTTTCACCACGCTTCCGTTACAAAATGTGATATATCTAGATTCCTAATCAAAATCAAAACATTGATTCTATGATCAATCTAAATATCACATAATATGCGCACTTTGCTTAAATTCACAAATGAATTTATTAAGTTTGCATTGCAATGCATATGGCACTAAGCTAAAATCCATTTCATTTGCATCGTGAAATGCACTCGTCAAGAGATACGAAATCTTGACATCCATCTACCAAATTAAAACATGGCACTGAAAGATTTTAGGAATTTGAAATAGACTAAAGTGAGGCTACTAGCTAGAAAGTTTCCTCGTAGTCGATCCATTTCTTTCCGACAGAACCTTCATACTTTAAGCCTAACCTTTTAAAAGGTTTTCACTTTTCTCAGTCTAATCATTTCCACTTTGGATTCTTATAGCACCAAGCCAATTTTTTGCATCTATATAAATGGGCGTTCATTCATAGTTCTAGGAAGGAATTATATGTTTATCAAGAATCTTGTTATCACTAACATTCTATAAACATAGAATCTTACGATTCCATTATGAATCCTTCCACTAGAATAAATCACCCTAAATGTAACACTAGTAACTTAAATTCTTCCCACTGCAAAGTGGCATTGGAATTTCTATACTAGAACACAAGCGAAACTCTTAACGTATTTATGGTATACTAGAAGACTAAGACAGTCAAACTTCCTTCAAACTTCGTCATTAGGCTATGTAGTCCAAAACATGATCTTCCTTTAAGAATCCAACATTGATACAAATCAATGTTTTCTTAACTCTAGGAATCAAAATGGACCACTATTATTTTTCTCTTAATATTCCAAACAAGAGACATTTATTTCTAACTTATCTTCTATCAATTGTGTTATCCGGAAGCATGAATGCTAACTGACTCCAGTTCCGAATAATACACCGATTGTACGTTTAAACAATCTTTAATTCGGCAAGAGTCATTGGATACTAACTTAGAAGATCTTAAGTTCTTAAATAAATAACCGTCTCAAATGTATATATTAGAAAATTAAATAATATTCAATAAATCACGATAAATTAAACCGTCTTCAATAAGTATTAATTATTTTCGTCACTATATTATATTCTATTGTGGTTCAATTTGGTACAAACATATCTAGGATAAATCCCTAGTTTAACCAAAATGTTCAATAACTTATACCCATAAAGTTTCGCCATATCAAATGACTTGATATATTTATTCAAATGCTTATCTGTCACGGTCTTCAATTTCTTTAAGATCTCAGATGTATGTCACATAATATAAATATATCTATGTCTCGAGATATCATCAATAAATAAGATGAACTACTCAAAACTACTTTAACTAGGGTATTTGTAGGCCCACAAACTATAGAATAAAATAAATCCAAAAATTATTTGATCTTATTTACACTAGGTCCATCAACCGGGCACATGGTCATTTTACTTTCCAAATAAAATTCTTAGACTGGCAGTGCCTTCACTTTTCATGAACCGTAGAGACCCATTGTAAATCAGTTTCCAAATTTTACTTAAAGTAAAATCCAACCTCTTGTAAATATCAAATAATCATGCCATGGATGCGAAACGGATATATATTTATATACTCTATTGAGGTTAATTAATAGATTTATCCATTGAATGTAATAGTAGTGTAGGAAATAAAATATTGTCAATATGTTTATTATCAAGCAATGTGTCTAAATAAAATTGTTTATTTTCCACAATGACCAAGTCATTATTAAATAAACAAACTATTTATTTTAAACCATCCTATAAAAGAAAAGTAAATTCCTTCTATTTGGAAGACACAAAATGATAATCTCTAAACATTAAATCCTACTTTCGATTTGAACATAATTAAATGCTACTACTATTCTTGATGTCATATTAACTGACGATTAAAGGATTGACTGAATATGACTTCTAAAAGTGCCTTCTTCGATCTTAGAGGAGAGTAAACTCTATTTGAATTCCCCATAATAATTTCAATAGAAAAGATCCTTTTCTTATTCAATTGAAAGTATCAAAATTCAATAGATTTCTTTTGGATTAAGTTGATCTCGGTTTCCCACTGATCTTGGTTTCTAAGAGTTCATGAACTTTCAAAAGACGTATAGTCTTTCGAACATGAAGACTAACCAATAATCCAAATAAATATGCATCTATTCAAGAGGTTTTTAACATGGCTACAAATTAAAACATAGTTCTAAATTTCTCACGTTACTAAGAAATTCACTATTATATTATTTTGTACTTGCCATGGGCTCATCTTAGTGTTTCTATATAATGAACCAAAATTCAATATATAACACCGAACCAATTAATCGTCCTAAGAAAATAAATGAAGAACTAAATTTTCTTCCAAAAATTCACTTCATTTATTAACTCATGAATTTTCTCAATTAAAATACATATTTAAATTCCTCAATCGAACGGCAACACTTAATATATTATTATAGGTCGATTAAACCTAGCAAAGTGAGTCTACAAAGTGGATCTAAGGATATATCATTAATTGCTAGAGAATCAAACAAATAAACTTAAACTGAGGGCATCCTTAAGAACTCTACATTGTCACTTAATATGGCTCCCTCAAACCAAATTTTGAAATCAACCGACAATCCATCACTATGAGGATCTGGTAGGCTACGGATTGTAGACACACTACAAGTTTTCAATAGACAGACATGTAAAACATCTTTAATTTTATTATCATTCTAATTCGGCGGTCTTGTAAAATAAAATTAAATAGTCGGTTACTTTGGTCCAATAAAATATAACAGGGACTTCGGAGTGAAGTATAGTTATAATTATATTTTATTGTTAAGTGTTTAACCATCAAGTCATCTTTAAATCAATTGTTCTATGATATCCGTCGACTCAGAGTGAGACAAACATATCACTACAATTTCTTTAATAATTATCCGTTAGGAGACTTTTCTAGATAAGTCTATAATTAAAAGTGCCCGGAGTGGGTGCGGAATTCGATAAATCTCCTTCCTCACAATTAATTAATTCATCTTAAAGCCTATGATGGAGACCTTAGGATTTATACGTAATAAACTCCACGATACACTTAATATTTTAAAAACATTTTTCATAAGGGAATCTATGAAAATAATTACCATGCTCAATTTCTTGATTCTCTAGTTATATGTCTTTGGACTATCAATTAATTTTAAATTTGATTATTCTATGATATCTATTTTCCACCACATGGAGAAAATAATGTATCACTATAATCAATTCCAAATTATCCATTTAGGAGATTTTTCTAGATAATGTCTATAATTAATTATGCCCGGAGTGGGAGCGAAATTCGATAAATCGTCTTTCTCATAATCAATTATATTATCTAAAATCTATGACGATGTCTAATATAATTAATCATAGAAATACTATGAGCACCTATTGAGTGTATTCTATTTCTATGTTCTCTAGTTATATATATCATGGGATCCTATTAATACACAAATTAATCATCCTATATAACAGGCATAGAAAAACTACGAATCATGATCAATTTATCATGTTCAACACAATCATCTATGTTATCTAATTATAGGCCATGGTATCACATAAAAACATTTATAACCAAATATAATACACATAGATGAACATGAACATAATAAAATAAATGCAAATTTATGCATGTACAAGTTTCATGTTATCCAATTATATGTCATGGGTATCACATAAATAAATTAAGCCCAAATATAATAAACATGAATAATACATGCAATCATGCTTATAACAAATATAAACATACATGAACCATAAAACATTAAATAAAGCAATTTAATTTTCCGCTATTATGGTTAAGTTGGGACTCCCGGATTTAGACTCCTTAAAATTAGGAAGTCCACAAGTCCCCGTAAACTCCAGAATTCTCGAATTCAAGGCTGCCCGGAACCGCTGCCCGCTGCCCGATGTCGAGACCCTGCTCGGTTAATAATTCTGGTGTTGTCCTGGAATTTCCAGCCTTGTTCTGAAATTAATATCTCTATTTGGGTAACTCCGGTTCACGATCCGAACGGTCGGATGCTACGACAAGGAGTTAGGAACCTCCGGAAAAAATTTCAGCTCGATCCAACGGTGGACTAGGCCGGGATAACAGAAACGGCACAGTCGCGCAAACAATTCCGAGAACAAAATCTGCTCTATTCTATCTATGTAATTTCTATCTAAAACTCCTCTAGAAAAATTACAAAAAATAAAAATATCGCAGGCACACGATCTTCCATCAATATCTCGCGACGGAAATTAAAACCGACAAGTAACCACTCACGAGGCAGTGGGATCCATTCACATAAAACATAAATAAAATATTCATAACCATAATAGCGGATTTTCTATTCTGCAAAACTAAGTCAGAAACAAAACGCTATATGCAACATATGAATTTTCCGTTTCATGCAATTTGGACAACATGTGAACCTCAAACGAATTAATCAAAGAAGCTCGGATACCAATTGTTGGGATGTTAAGCCCAAGATTCAATGAAAATTCGCAAGAGGTTCTAAATTAGCCGGTTTTAATTTTATTAACATGCTTTGATTAGATTCGTTTAAAGCGGAATAAATCTAATCTAGCAACTTACAGTTTTCGCGAGCAGATCCGTTTCTATCTTCGGCGCACGAACGAGGATCCACGTCAAGCCTTCTACCTTCGTAAAGGCTGCTGTCCAAAAATTTCCAGTCCTCTTCCTTCACCGATATCTCTGCGACCGTTTAACCGATCGAGAAACCCTCTGTACAGATTGTAGATCTAAGGGTTAGGAAGCTACTGTATAAATTTCGAGCCTATCCGACTAACATTTGATTTATGGTGATTTTCTTCGCAGGACTGCTCAGAAAATTCGGGAATTATAGTTTGCTCTAAAAACCTATAATCTTCTATTGTATATCCCGGATTAATAATTCTAAAACCTATAATCTTCTATTGTATATCCCGAATTAATAATTCTTCTACAATTCTTCTACAAGGGTGGAATTGTAAACCTATAATCGAGAAACTTAGAGAGAAAGAAGAAGAGAAAAAATTCTTCTCTTCCAACGTAAATAGGCGTGTAGGAATTAATTCTGCTCTCATCAACCTAATCTCTATTATATATAGCACAAGGAATTAGAGTCCCACATAGAGAGGATTACATGGAAACAAATCCCACTCCTTCTATAATTCTATATAGTCGAAAATTACAATCCAAAGGGGACTTAATTTTCGGCTATATTAATTCCAATATATAATATTAGTTGAACTTTATTTTCTTGATTAATTAGAAAATCCATTGGGCTACAATAGGGACTAAAGGAGAAAATATAAATCGGGCAACTAATAATTAATTAAATCCAAACTCTTAAAAGAATTCATTTAATTAATCATTAAATAATTATTTATTTTCCACTACCAAATAATTATTGAACTCTCGTTTATATTCTCAAATATTACATTCGAGTTCCGGTCGATCATTACTTAGATTCTCCCCACATTAAGATATCTTATAACCACCAAATAATTTATTCACTGCTAAATAAATTAAATGGTTTCTTTTCATCAGTCTTGCCCGCTTAACTTATTTGAGTATGCCGGATACGAAATCCACCTGGCCAGGACTTGGCATAAACAAATCTTATAAGCTACTCAAGGGTTATTATCAATCCCATATTTCAGAGATGTGGATTCCTTTCGATAATTAATTTCCACCTATTAATTCTTAATGTCTCTACCCAACGCACCGGGGGCCATTTGACTCAATATAGGAATCTCTCACATTGTGACATCAAAGTAGAGATCATCAATTAAATATGTACGTTAATTATTTAGGGATTAGGAGAGTAAGTAATTTACTGTCAACTAGAAATAATACAGTTTCATTTTGAACATTGATGAAACAATTATTTCACTTTGTCCGGTTCAACACATGCCGGGTGTGCTAGCACAATAAGTCAGAACAATAACTACAAAAGTTATTCTCTGTTTACTGTGATCAAGACCAATCACTTAAAGATTGTGCTACAATCTTTTACCAATGGTTGGTCCATTTCCATCTAGATTGTGAACATTTATCTTTATATTCTAAACGAACTTTCGAAATGATTTTTATGTGCGTCGTAGCACACCATCTCGAATACTATTAGAATATTAGACTTATGCTTTTAATTAATTGACAAACAATCAATTAAATGCATTGAATACCTTAGTGCAGATTCTCATAAAATGATAATAAATTATTTTATTAATTCAATAATAAAACTATGAAGCTAAAAGCGAGACTTTTAGTCTACTATCCTAACAAACCGCCCATCCAATGTCTATCCAAACCCTCTCAGACCAACTCGCAAAGACTTTTTCAGCAACGGGTGGTGAGATTACACATAGGTGTTTATAATTAGGGTGGTTTTTGCAATTAACTCATAATTTTACCAATATAAACTAGAACAACTTGTAAGCGAAAAAAATAAAAATAATGACAAAGTGCACTTCACCGCCTCCAAAAATTAAGTTTTTGCACTACACCCCTTCAAATGTAAAAAAGAGAACTCACCCTTGAAAATACAAAATATGATGCACATTGCCCCAACTGTATATTTTTTTTGGTAAAATAAAGTGTTTTAGAAGGGTAGTTTTGTCATTTAAGTCAAGAATGCACTTTATTATTCCCACCCTGATTTCCCATTAAATGATGGTATTGTTTTATGCAATGTTGTCGGAACCGGAACCCGGTGATGGCACAGTCCGGTTCGACACTAAGAACCGAAAAAGTCAAAAACCGGGGTCAATTAATTTGGACCCGGAAAGGAGCCGGTTGAACCGCGAAAAACCCCCGATTGAACCGCGAAAACCGCCGGTTGAACCAGTTGAAAACCGGGTTAAACCGGATTCAATATCAAAACATAAAGGGAACAAATGAAACAGAGGGGGAATAATGTTTGGTTTTCCGATTTGCTGCATATTTAGTGAAAATTTTGATTATGTGTATTTAATTGGGAAGGAGAAGCACCATTGTTGAATGAAATGAAAAAGAGGCAAAAGATGAAGAGGCGCCGTGAAAGAGACGGCACAAAGAACTAAATTAGGGTTTGGGTTAGTACTTTATATTGATTCTATTATTAAATAATTAATTATCATTTATATTGTAGATTCAATTTTCTTTGTGTTTCAAATATGATTATATAATTATAAATAAAATAAAGAATTAATTTTATGTTGATAGGTAAGGATCAAAATATGTTTTAATTTATATTAAGATAATCAATTTAAAATTATAAATAAATAGTTTAAAATTAAAAAACCCAGGTCGACCCCGATTGAACCGGTCCAACCGTGACCCGAATGTATAGCCGGTTTCGTGTCCGGTCCGGTTATGAAAACATTGGTTTTATGATCAATTGTGAGAATTTAATTTTTTTTCCGAATTAAATCACTACAAATGAAACTTATATATATATATATATATATATATATATATATATATATATATATATATATATATATATATATATATATATATATATATATATATATATATATATATATATATATATATATATATATATTATATATATATTCCATAGACTAATCACTTTTTTTTCCCCAAAACTAGACCAGTTGCTTTGCGTGAACTCATGCAAAAACGTAAAATAATAAGGTGATCAATTTATCCAAGCGAAAGAGTAAATTCGATGTAACCACCGAGCTAGAGAATATACACAATTCTGAAATATGAAACTATTCCGTTTTTGTTTTAAGAAATTCAAGTTATGTTACTGTTTATATATATTATATTATATATGTGATATCATATATATTATATCCATTATTATGGGATTTGATTAGATATGTTAATATTCTATATTCATAATTTAGGGATTTGATTTGATTAGGTTTCCTTGTATAGCTTGTTATTTTGTGTATATATACCCTCACCTCTATTGAGAAGAATACACATTATTTTCATCTCAATTCTTTTCGTAACATGGCATCAGAGCCAACTTCAAACCAAATTAAAATTTTGGTTCTTCTGTCGTGACATCCACAACCGGCGTTGTGTTCATATTCTGTCACCACCGTCGCCCTATAGTGAACATCGACGGGGTGGTCCTAGAGTTATTTCAAAAAAAAAAGGATCTTTTTCATTGGCTCTTTCCGATGTCACTCAACCAATTCCCACAATCCTCGATGGTAAAAATTACTCCCTGTGGATCCAAGGAATGCGTGGTTTTCTCAAAGGGCGTAAATTATGGCGGATCGTTATTGGAGATATCAAAGCACCCACTAAACCAGATTCAAAAGATACTGATGCTATTGAAAAATGGCAAGGTGCTTTAGAAGATTGGGATAGTAAGAATCATCAAATCATCACTTGGTTTCGTAATACGTCTATTTCCTCAATTCATCAACAATTTGGTCGTTATGAGACAGCTAAAAACGTTTGGGATATGCTTGCCACTCGTTATGTCACTACTAGCTTATCTCATCAGTATCATCTATTCACTGATCTGCATCAACTCAAGCAAGCACCTGGTCAGTCCATCACGGAGTTTCATAATCAAATGCAAATTATCTGGGACCAACTCGCAGAATGTGAACCAAAATGGGTGACTCCTAATGATGAAGAAAAATATACTATCATGCGGGACCAATTTCGTCTGATCCAGTTTCTCCAAGCTCTTCAGCCTACATACGAAGCAACTCGAGCTTCCCTTCTTAGTCGTACTCCGCTGCCTACTCTATATCTTGCTCTCCAACAACTTAATTCTGAAGAGATCCATTTGAGTACTATGTCCGCTATCCCTACGGTGTTTGGAACTGACATTGCTGCAGCAGTTCAACCACCTCGTTCTCCCATCACTTGCTATTCGTGTCATAAGACTGGTCACATAGCATCCAAGTGCCCCAACCCAGTTCCAGATTCGACGCAGTATTCATCTGTCAAATGCAATTATTGTCAAGCAATTGGTCATACCATTGACAAATGTCGTAGGAGACAACGGGTAAACTCTCGGCAGCCTTATCAACCAAATAAGTCTTCTGTTGCTATTGTCACTGAAGGGTCATCAAGTGTCTCTCCTGTCTCTGAACCTTCCTTATCACTCTCTGAATTTCAGAACCTTTTATCACAACTAAAGTCTGGTAATTACTCTAGTGCCCTTTCTGCAACTACAGGTACGTCTAAATGGTTATTTGATTCTGGTTGTTGCAATCATATGACCTCTGATTCAAATTGCTTATCTTATCTTACCACTCCTACACCTGCACCTATAATCCACACTGCTGATGGTTCTTGTATGCAAGTCAATAATGTTGGGCATGTATCTACACCATCTCTTACTCTACCCCATACTTATTACATTCCAAACCTTACCCTTAACCTTATTTTTGTGGGTCAATTGTGTGATCTTGGATTTGACTTGCATTTTTCTTTATCTGGTTGTGTTGTGCAGGATCCAAAGACGGGGAAAACAATTGGGATAGGCCATAAGAGAGGTCGAATGTTTGAATTGGTGTCTCTGCATCTACCGTCTGGATATCTTAGTCCCCAGGTCGTCGCAACTACTTCTCCTACTGTTTCTCTTTCTCCCTTTGAGTTGTGGCATCATAGATTAGGTCATGTTTCTTCAAGTGTTCTTACTTCATTAGTCAATAGCGGTCAATTAGGGTCCATCAAGTCATCCACTTTAAAGTGTATTTCCTGTCAACTGGCCAAACAACCAGCACTATCTTTCAATAAAAGTTCTCATGTTTCTAATGCCCCTTTTGATTTAATTCACTCAGATATTTGGGGTCCATCACCAACTGCTACTATGGGTGGATCCAAATACTTTGTCATTTTTATTGACGATTTTTCTCGATATACATGGATATACTTATTCCGTAATCGTTCTGAACTCACCTCTATCTATAAGACTTTTGCCAAAATGGTTCAAACTCAATTCTCAAAAGTCATTAAGGTTTTTCAAACGGATAATGCCATGGAATATCGTGATTCACATCTATATGATATTTTCCATTCTGATGGGACTCTTGTTCAAAGATCTTGCCCATGCACTCATCAACAAAATGGAAAAGCCGAAAGAAAACACCGTCATATTCTAAATTCTACTCGCTCTTTAATTCTTTCAGCCTCTTGTCCTGAATCACTCTGGGGTGAAGCTGCTCTTACAGCCGTGTACACCATAAACCGTGTCCCTTCACCTGTAATTGAAAATGAGACACCTTATTCTCGTCTTCATGGGCAATCTCCTGATTATTCAACTCTGAAAGTGTTTGGGTGTGCTTGCTTTATTCTTCTTCAACCCCATGAGCATAATAAACTTGAACCTAGGGCTCGATTATGTTGTTTTCTAGGATATGGTATTGAACATATAAAGGTTATCGTTGTTGGGATCCAATTTCCAATCGTCTCCGTATTTCTCTTCATGTTGTCTTCTGGGAAGACACAATGTTTGCCTCTGTGTCTAAGTTTAGAATGTCACACTCTACTCTTTTTTTCACGAATCCTTTATGTGCACTTTTTCCATCCGAAACAGAACCCATTAATTCTCAATCACCCTTAACTTCGGATCCTTCGGTTCTTGTTGAGACATCAAGTACTTCGACCACTGCGGATGTGCCTATTTTATCTGAGTCTACCCCTACTGAGGATCCTGTCAATGAAACTAATCCTAGTATTTCTGAGGAATCTGTTCGTCGTTCAACTCGGGTAAGACATATACCCTCTCATTTACGTGATTTTCATTGTTTTTCTGCCATTCTTTCTTTTCATTAACCTCAATCCTATCGAGAGGCACAAACTGACCCTCAGTGGCAACAAGCAATATCTTATGAACTTGATGCGTTGCATAAGACTGAAACTTGGGATCTAGTTGATCTTCCAAAGGGTAAGACTCATATTGGTTGCAAATGGATTTTTAAGTTAAAACCCGTTCTGACGGGTCTATTGAACGTTATAAAGCTCGTTTGGTTGCCAAAGGTTTCAACCAAGATACGGTGTTGATTATGAGGAAACATTTGCTCCTGTTGCTCGATTACACACTGTTCGCAGTCTCATTGCCATATCTGCTATTCGGAAATGGTCTTTATTTCAGATGGACGTAAAAAATACTTTCCTTCATGGTGATCTGCAAGAAGAGGTGTATATGAAACCCCCTCCTGGATACCCTCATACTTCTGGACAGGTGTGTCGCCTTCGAAGGACATTGTATGGTCTGAAACAAGCACCCCGTGCTTGGTTTGAGAAATTCAGTAGCACGATCTCCCAGCTTGGCTTCACTAGTAGCTCTTATGACTCAACACTTTTCATTCGTAAAGTTGATACAGGGGTTATTTTTCTACTGCTTTATGTTGATTATATGATCATTACTGGTGATGATCTTACAGGCATTGAGTCTCTCAAATAGTCTCTTCATCATCATTTTGAAATGAAGGATCTTGGAACTCTCAGTTATTTTTTGGGGCTTGAGATCACCACTGCTTCTGATGGTTACTATCTTTCTCAAGCTAAGTATGCTGCTGATCTTCTCTCCCGCGCAGGAATTACAGATACCAAGATTGCTTCCACTCCTCTAGAGATGAATACTCGACTTACTCCTAGGGATGGAACTCTACTTGCTGATGCTACTCTCTACCGACAGTTGGTTGGAAGTCTCATTTATCTCACTGTTACTCGTCCTGACATCGCTTACGCTGTTCATCATGTTAGTCAGTTTATGGCGGCTCCACGATCTACTCATTTCTCCGCCGTTCTTCATATACTTCGCTACGTAAAAGGTACTATGTTTCATGGTCTTCATTTCTCAACTCAGTCCTCGCTGACGTTGTGTGCTTATTCTGATGCTGACTGGGCTGGTGATCCTACAGATCGACGATCCATCACTGGTTATTGTTTTTTTCTTGGAGATTATTTGATCTCTTGGCGCAGTAAGAAACAATCTATTGTCTCTCGTTCTAGTACTGAATCTGAGTATCGAGCATTAGCACACACTACTTCAGAGTTACTATGGCTTCGGTGGTTGCTTACTGACATGGGTGTATCACACCAAAGTGCAACAATTATTCATTGTGGCAATCAAAGTGTTATTCAGATTGCTCACAACGATGTTTTCCATGAGCGGACCAAACATATTGAGAATGATTGTCACTTTGTTCGCCATCATTTGATACACAATACTCTTCGCCTACGTCCGCTGCCCAAACTGCTGATCTTTTCACCAAAGTGCACCCACCAAGTCGATTCAACACACTCGTTTCCAAACTCAATTTGGTCTCTGTTGAACCAACTTGAGTTTGAGGGGGGATGTTAATATATATTATATTATATATATGATATCATATATATTATATCCATTATTATGGGATTTGATTAGATATGTTAATATTCTATATCCATAAAATTTGATTAGGTTTCCTTGTATAGCTTGTTATTTTGTGTATATATACCCTCACCTCTATTGAGAAGAATATACATTATTTTCATCTCAATTCTTTTCGTAACAGTTACAAATTGGAAAAGTACGAGAGGGGCATGATTTGAACCCTACACATCTACTTTAATAATATAGGGTAGGTAGGTACTAACTCTTTTAATGAGAGTTAGTTAATATGAAGTTACGTAGAAGTTAAAACCAGACTATTGAGATCATATACTTCACGGAAACAACAAAAACACCATTTTAAAGAACATATAGAATTTAGAGCACAACATACATGTATAATATATACAAAACCCTAAAATATAGAAACACTCTTTTCGATGAGTTAATTAGGAATTTTAAAATAATTTTGAAATGAAGTATATTTTCAAGCAGTTTTTCACAGATGAAAGATTTATGCTCTGATATTGGTTTAAAAAAAATAGTAAATAAAAGAGGGAAAACATTAATTAAATAGATTTTCATGTTTGATGGCAATGTAAAATATTAGGTAAAGTATTTTGGAGGAAAAAGTGGAAAACAATTTGAACTATAACAGGGAAAATGAGCTTTCCTTAAAAAAAAAAAAAAAAAGTGGAGAAAACCGCAAGTAAAATTTGAGGATCGTTCTCCGTCCAGAGACCGCGCGCGCTTTTGATCTTGTGTCTCTCGTCTCATTTCAATATATATCCTCTCTCTCTTTTCCCATCTTCTCTCTCGTCCTCCTCTTATGATATTATCCCTTTATTTCTTATTTCTCCTGAAGTATAAAAAAAAATTCAACAAAATCTTTGTCATCACTTTGTTTCCCGCGATAACCAAATGCATGGAATTTTCAAATTATTTATTTTCATTTGCTTTTGTATTTTCATTTTCCTTATTTCAATATAGATGAACTAAACAGAACCTTAGGGTTTCACGGTTGATACAGAACGGGAAAATTATTTGAGCCTATTAATGTCAGAAGAGCTCTTAACACACTAATTAACTTTCTACGAGGGTTTACGGATCGGAGCAGAGGGGTACGGTTAGACAGAACATGAAAAGTGTTTCACATTTTACAAGTTCGGTTAAAACTTATGACGAATGTTAAACAAATTTGTGATGGAACGTTACTACGTTAGAGAGATAATGGTAATCGTGATTTGTGTAACGAGAGGGATTTAATTTATAATTAGACCAAACCTCAGGGGATTAACTGTAATTCACCAAAAAAACAAAACTTAGTAAGAGCTTTAATCAATTAGATCTATATTTTTTTCACAATATTAAAGCTTTAAAAAAAAAAAAACCATCTAAAGGGGTGGTTTGTGTAACTTTTTATTTAAGAGGAGAGGTTACTGTAATTTCACTATCTAACAGGGCTCTCGTTGAATTAATAGACTTTGAAGTCGTCGTTTTCTTCCCTTTTTTCCATTTGAGTTCGTTTTGGTTGTTTTGTCTTTTGTTAATGAAAATCCACACGACATATTATGGAAAAGTCTCCCGGAACTATGATCATGTTTTTTAATTATAATTTTATCCCCAAAACATTTAAAATTTTGACATGCCTCCCTATATTTTTCCTGAAGTATGGAATTTAGTAGCCCACTCTAAATATTTTAAAATTGACATCCTTCTCCCTGCACTATAAGAATTTGGCAACCCAACCAACCCCTCTATTTTTTTCATTATTTTCTTTTTTTTTTTTTGTGAAAATATTTTTTTCCCCCTTAATATCAATAATATTAATATTAAAATTAGTTTTTCTTGACACTTTTTAAATGTAAAAATTAGAAGGGTCGAATTAAAATTACCATAGTCTGCAAATTTTCAACTTTTTAAAAGTAAAAAATAATTCACAATAAAAACTTAATGATTAGAATGAAACATATATAAATTAAAATTTGATCAAAAACAAAATTATTAAATTTTGAATCCAAATTTAAAAAATGAAATTTCTTGTGTTTTTTTCTTTCTTAATTCCAATTTTTAAAATATGTAATGGGAATAAATTACTCTTTGCAAAGTTGTGATTATTTTTTATGAAAATGCTAATTTGTTTCGTCACTTTCGGTTCTCACACCTAGGGGTGAAAGTCGAAAGGATCGGATCGGAATTAGCCTTTTCGGAAAATTTCCAAAAAATTTCGGAAGTACAAAATCAATTCCAATTCCAATTCCAAAAATTTCGGAATCTAAAAATTCATTCCAATTCCAAAAGGCCCGGAATTTTCGGAATTTCGGAAAAAAATCGGAAATCACATAAGCTTTAAAATTTCAAAACTTAGCCGAAAATTTCTATAATATTCATAATTTTTCAAAAACAAGAAAATTCACGTCGATAAAAGTAAAACTAATAACTACTAAAATTCAGTTAAAAAAAAAAAAAAAATAAACACAACGTAATATCCAATAAAACTTCTAATAACAATTCATTATGTCAAAATCCAAAAACAAAACTTATAGGTGTATTTTTCGGAAAATAAGAATTATATAATATATATTATTTATAGGTGTATTTTTCGGAAAAAAAATCGGATTTTTTCGGAATTAATATCGGAATTAAATCGGATCGGAAATCGGAAATTCCAAATTTATTTTATATAATTCCAATTTCAATCCAAAAAAATCGGAAAAATTCGGAAATCGGAATTTCGGAAGTCGGAATGAAAAAAGTTGTTCCAAAATCGGAACTTTTCGGATCGGAATCGGCGGAAATTGGAAATTCCGTTCCAACTTGCACCCCTACTCACACCTAAATACAGAAATAATTATTTTTTTGGGGAAAATTAGCAAGACTCCATCTAGGAAATTAAATATAGTTAAAGAAAACCCTCCTCCAAAATATAATTAGAGAAAACCTCCTTAGTTAATATTCCACCAAAATGCTATTTTTATAATTCCAAATCCACCATTAATTACTCTTTCAAAACCCTAATCTCACTTTTCATTTATTGCATTTTTTTCTTGTTTCTTTCTTCTATTTACTCTAGATTTTTTTTTCTCTCTCTTTTCTCCAGACATTGCAACTCCTCACTTGTCGGAGACGCACGACAGCGGCGGAGATGAAGAAGAGGGTGACGGTGGTGGTGGTGGGTCCGCTTTTCGTATACTCGAATTTATTATGAGCCGGCTCTCTCAAATTTTGGATGAAAGCTAGTTGTGTTGAGCGGCGGCTTTTGTTTGAAACCGAAGCAGGGTGGATCGATTTTTTTTTTTCTTTTTTTTTTGGGTTTTTTGCTTGAATGGTATAAATGTGGGATGGTGATAGTGATAGTGGTGACGATAGATAGCAGATCTAGGGTTTTTTGATAGATTGGGCAGAGGACGACAGATAAATTCGCGCAGACTGAACCCTTAATCGATTATGCTTTATTATAGTCGATTAAACTAATCGACTATGCTCTGATAGTCGATTAAAGTGTTAATCGCCTGTTCTAGTAGTTGGTTAAGGTTATTCGATTTTATTTTTTAATTCGTTTTTTCGATTTTTGTGTATTGATTCCGATTTGTATAAATCAATTGCAATTTATGTAAATTATTCGTTTTGTAAAAAATTGTTGATTTTTGTTTTTATGTAGTTGTGTTTTTTTTATTTTTAGTAGTCAGTTCCTTAATCGATATCCTTCAACATAGTCGATTAATATGCTTCATAGTCGATTAGTATACATGATATAGAAAAAAAGTTTAAAAACGAAGAAAATAATTAAAAAATAATAATAATAATAATAATAATAATAATAATAATAATAATAATAATAATAATAATAATAATAATAATAATAATAATAATAATAATAATAATAATAATAATAATAATAATAATAATAATAATAATAATAATAATAATAATAATAATAATAATAATAATAATAATAATAATAATAATAATAATAATAATAATAATAATAATAATAATAATAATAATAATAATAATAATAATAATAATAAAATTGAAATATAATATAATTAAAAAAAAAACTGATGGGACGGTGATAATGTTGTGATAGTGCTGATGAGGTGGCACGTGCATAATTGGAAAAATGAATAGCTGAAATTGGGAGTGGACTTTTCTCAAATGGTGCAAAATAATTTAGGCCACTCCTTATTAAAAGAAGTATTGAAGAGTTATCAATCCTTGTCGGGCCAAGGGATGGGGGTCCTGGGGGCGAGGGATTTCGCCTTTTGGTACAAGTATTGAAGAGTTATATTAAAGTGCCCCCTTTTTATTGAGATTAATCGAAAATATGTAACTTTTTTTTCATTTTTGATGAATAAGAGAATGCATTAATAAAAGGAGTAATTACAAACGTCCATGGCGGAATAACCACCATCACAAAACAAAGAGAAGGAATAAGATGCGGAGGGATATGGCACTCCCAATTAGACAAAACCGTCCATTTAACTAAATGATGAGCTGCAAAAGTAATATTCCAATTAGTAAAGGAGAATCTCCTTTTAGGCCATCTTCCCCAAAATCTCTTGATTCCATCAATCAAGATTTGTACCCTCCGGAAGGAAAGATTAGCTTTGTTGTGGATCAAGCTGATGGCTTGAAGACAATATATTTATTGACTATCTTAATCTACGCGTAACCACCAAAAACGACATATAAAAAGTGACGAAAGCAGTATATTGGAGTGGGTGCGGTTACCATATTACTCCCATTGTCCCTTTTTACATGACGTTTCAAAGTTTTTCACACAATATAAGAAGTCATTAAATATAGTTATAAATTAGGAGAGACAGACTAAAATAACCTTCTACTCTCTCTATCTTCATAAGAACTTTCTCCGTAATTTTCTCTACCCTAATTAGGAATCCACCAGCCACTTTTTCCAACACCTTAATAATAAAGGGTAAACAGGGAAAATGACTAATTAATAGTCTATTGGTAATGCGAAACGTCACATAATTACGGACAAAAAAAATCTCTCCAAAACGTCATGTATAAAGGGACAGAGGGAGTACTGTAGTTTAGGCCTTAGGGAGGTGGACGCCAAAATCTTAAATGTTTGTGCTGTAGTTGTCAAATGGTCATAATCTAGGGGGAGTGGATGCTAAAGCTTTAAATATTTGGGGTGTGATTGCAAATAGACATAATTCAGAGGTGGCGGGTGCAAATTACGCTCGTGGAAAATTACCTGTATGAAAATTCCAGTTTCCAAGTAAAATTTATTATATTAATATAAGGGTCTAATGAAGGAACACGTGCGTTTGATTGCAGCGTCCTTTCTTTGACTGAATATTTTGTTCTGGTTTCCAAATTCCAATTGACCCAAATATTTCAGCCGCCTCTGAATTTGCTCTTTGACCGTTACTGCGGTTATTTCTGGTTTTTTTTTACCACTAGTAGTTAAAAATTAAATCTAATCTCTATAGAAAATTCAAATTAAATTTTGATATTATATTATATTATAATATTATAATAATTTTGACAATATTCAATTATGCTAGTGGCACTATATGATTCATCCTCGTTTAAGCTCATAGAATTTTCTTTACCATTTCAAATTAAGGTTAATTCATTTAAAGTAACCACGCATATTAAGAAAGTTTACCAAACGTGTATGGAGTGTTGAAAAAATATACAATATGACAAAAATATATTTTCAAGTAAGTTTTTTTATTTTTCAATAATTTATTTTGTTTGTGAGAATTAATACGGATGCAAATTTAGAAAAATAGTAAATAATAGTCCATCGTTGGAATTGTAAATCGACTGTCGTTGTTAAACATAAGTCTTTTCTTTTTCACCTTTACCAATAGGGTAACGGTCTAGGGTTCGAGTCCCCCCTCCCCTACTTTCCCTTGTAATTGACTTGAATTTTCTCAAAAAAAAAGAAGAATAATTGTGGCTTGATTTAAAAAACAATTATATAAAAAGACTAAAATAATATTCATCGTTCAAAAATTTATAAGAGAGAGTTAGTACTTAGAGTTGAATTAATTAATAAGATTAAAACATGAGAAAAATATGCAGCATTAAAAATGTAAGGTGACAAATAATATAGTACAAAATTTTTTTTAAAAAAATGACAGTTGTTATAAAGTAATATTAAACAAAACGAAATTCTAAAAATAAAGTTAATTTGAAATTGATAGATTATTAATTGATTGTTATAGAGATTATACTTCTTCCGTCCCATTTTGTATGTCGTTTTTTATTGTTGCGCACATAATAAGATAATCAATAAATATGCATAACTTATAGCAAAAGACATAGGAAATCACTAAAATATTCTTGTGATTAATTTTTTTAAGTCAATTAATTAAGCGTGATAAATGATAAATTGAAAATAGTGCAATTAATGATTCATAGGAATTGTACAGTAACAAATACTCAATTTGTTCCACAATAACTGTCTCTTTTTAAAATTATTTTTGTTCCATATTATCTGTCACTTTACATTTCCAATACTGCATTAATTGCATAATTATCAATTTTACCCTTATTAACTATCTCCAAAACTCTCTCACATTAATTATTTGACAAGGGCATTTTAGTATAAGAATATATATTTTTCCAAAACTAAGCAACATTTATTGAGATCCTTAATCTTTGTGCACAAGCTAAATACGACAATTATAAAGTAATAGAGGAAATAATTTGGGAAAAAAAAAACTCTCCAGAAAAAACATATAATACAGGACAAATGAAACAATACAGTTACACTTCCGATAAAAAGACAATGGAAGTTTGTTGTAAATTCTAGATGCCTAAATTTAGATACTATCTTCAAAAGAATAGCGAATGGGTCAATATTTGATTGCTAATGTATTTACTATTAATTATTCTACTTAGTAAATGTATAATATATAATTCCAAAACAATGAAAAAATATAACATTTTTTAGGTTAGAGTCAAACTCAATCAATTCGTGCGAAGAAAAATTAATCCTCTGGATTAGACATTCAAAATTAACAATGATGAACTAATATTTTAGCAACCTCATGAAAATTTAAATTTTTCTTACCCCAACCCGAAGAATGTTAAGTTAAAATATGCTTAAATACGACAACAATTTTCAATAATTTAGGTGTTGTGTAATGCATTTATTCATGCCGCAAATGTCACGTCGTCAGTCTAAAGTTTTTTTACGTATTTGCGTTCTAGATACGTTTTGTGTCCGACACTCGAGGATACATGCGGGACACTTTATAGACCATTTTGCAGTTTCAAAAAAGCTAGTAACTAACATCTTTGAGTATCAAATAACAAATATTGGTCTTGCTTCCCTAATTAATTACATGATTTAATGATCAATTTGGGATTGATATGTAATAGTTAATAATAATATTTATTTTGAATATATTAGTATGGAAATATCAAATATATAAATAGATATAAAACTTATATATGTTAATATAGTATATATTATAAATATATTCCTGTACTTTTAGTATTTATATGTTTTTCCCAAATTCTCGTATCCCCATTTTTGAGATATGCCGTTTCTCCGTGTTCGTTTTCCTGTTTCCGCATATCCTTATTTCTGTGTCCGTGCTATATATATATGTGTGTATTATATTGTACATATTGTTTAGTCCTCTTTCTCAGCTTTAATTATATTATTCATACATTCATATGTGTAAGCTCTAAGTTTTTTTTTTATATTAAATTTTATTTAGGTTAAATTAATTACAAGACTTTAAGAAAATAGAAAATAAGTTGATTACTTTAAACTAATGAAAATATTTTTCATGGACTAGTAGTCAATTATATCTTTACAAATCCAACCCCCATAAAAGTGTATTGTTTCAACATATATTAAACCTCCATGTGTACAAGATAAGGTAAACAACATAAAATAGTCATGTGTTATAAAACCCCACATATTTATTTTATTCTGTTATTCATTTATTTTATTTTTCATTTGAACTCATACTATTTGTATTGACAATTAATGTTGCTAATTACACATATAAAAATTACAATTTTGCCCATGACCATAAATGTATAACTAATTAGACGACTATTGAGGGGGTTTTCATCCATTCTTTTTCATTTCAACAATTAGTTCAAGAATTTCATTGGACATAAACTCAAATTATTGTTATATACATTTTTAACATTTTCAACCCGAAATTAAGGGTATTAAGCTTGACCGCTCAAATTACGGCTATGGTTTAGGCACCCGTTGTCTGCACTAGCGATAGGGCGGCGGCACAGTTGAGGATTGTCGGAGTTCCAATCAACTGACTTCATTTAGCTGACTTGATTAGTTGGTTAAATATTTCAATGGCGGCAACGAGTTGACAGAACTCCGATTAGGTGACTTGATTTTGTTGGGTGAATTTTTTTGACGACAGCGGGTCGTCAGAGCTCTAATTAGTTGACTTTGATTTACTCCGCTGATTTTTCCGGACGACTATTGCAAGTCACCGGAGCTCCGATTATCAGTTGACTTTTTTAGAGAAAATTAGTTGACTTGAATTAGTTTATATAACCAACATAATATTTACTTATAGCATATAACAACAAGCACTAGTGGCCTAGTGGTAAAATAGTACACATGCATGCCCAGCAGCCCATGGGTTTAAATCATTTTTGGTGCTTATTTATATTCTAAATTGGTTCTTTTGAAGTGGCGCCAGCGGTACCGGAGCTCCTGCAGCAGTGGAGCTCTGGCGGGCGCCATCGACTATATTTTTTCCTCTCTTTTTTTCGTAATTTTGTTTTTTGAGATGGATTTATTTTAAATGAAACTTGAGGGGTATTTTGGGAATACAATTTTTTCAGGGTTTTTTTTTTAAATAAAAAAAAGATGGGACACATAGTGAAACTTAATTTTGTGAGTCTAGCTCAAATTGTCCATTTTTTAATAAAAGGAAATTTATGCAAGGCCAATTTGGTCTTTTAAGACATGAATTTCATTCGAAATCAAGCACAAGCGCACCTTTTTTTGTTTTTTTGGTAAATAAAGTCTGGTTGTTTTGGTCATTAGATGTTGATTGATTTTTTTTTCTTAATTATTTTTTTTAAATAACATAAAGGATACATAAATACGTAGTACAGCATATAATATATTAGTGTACTATAGCTAGTCATAAAACTATAGCCATCAAGTCTTCTTCCAGTCAAATTTAATTGATATTAATATTCAGCACTTCACACCTTAACCTTTTATTAACCACAAACCAAACTCAATTTCTCTTGTAGAAAAACATTTTCAAGCCCCACTCCATTTTATTTATTTTTTTCCTCTCTTAAAATTCCCATGAACAATTATCCAATTCCCCCGATGTTTCGGTCTTCGTCGTCGTCTTCATCTTCCTCTTCAACTCTTCCGCCGAACCCGATCATGATTTCTCATGCACAACAACAAGATCTCGATCCTTATAATAATATTGATCATCGTCAATTTATCCAAGATAATGGATACATCGCAATCGCAGAAAATATTAATAGTAATAATATTCCGGTGGTAGCCGGAACGGAAAACGAGGCGGGCCCCGGCGCAGGAAAGAGTAGTAAGGGCGAAAAGAAGTCGAAAAAACAACCTAGGTACGCGTTTCAGACGAGAAGCCAAGTCGATATACTTGATGATGGATATCGATGGAGGAAATACGGACAAAAGGCGGTCAAGAACAATAAGTTCCCAAGGTTCGTTGTCTCCATTCATTTCAATTATTGTTATGTTTCCTTTTTTTTTTTTTTTTTGATTTTGATTTTAGTTTTTTTTTTTTATTTCTTGTTTGTGTTAATTTTGTTGTTTAAAGATATATAATATTTTGACTTGGAAGACTTTAAATTGTTTTCTAGAGACAATTGGTTGATTAAATCTCAGGTTTATATATAAACGAATTTTAATTGGTTATATATATATATATATATATATATATATATATATATATATATATATATATATATATATATATATATATATATATATATATATATATATATATATAATATATGTGTGTGTGTGTGTGTGAAGATATGGTGCACAGATCCTATACTGCTACAAAGCCTAGAAATTAAGTATGAGCCATCACAAAAATATAGTGTTAGTTATATTTCTTAATCTCGAGCCTATAAAAAAATGTATATTAAATTGACAAATTTATGATCTGTTGACAATTTAACATGTTAATTACCGAAAGAAAATACTAAGATACACTATTATACGTGCACATAATAAATACACGTAAAGTTAAATCTTTATAAATCAATAATCCTATAAACATTAAGATTAATTTATTACTCTGGAGGTATAAATTAATTACTTAACCGATAATTTATTAATTTCTAGAGGTCTCGTTTGGTTGGAGAGATTAGGCATTATTAGATAAATAGTTTGACTTTATTTGATATTTTGAATCTCACTAACTTGCCGAGTCAAACCCGCAAATATTTGTACATTCTGAACCTAAAAAAATAAATTCATATATTTATTTTCTATGAAGGAAGTTCCTAGAAAACATGCGAGTTATAAGTTATAACTATTTCGACTCTTGAAATCAATGAAGAATAAATTTAATGTGTTATACATCTTTAATTTACGCATGTTATGGCATCGTCCGAGTTCGAGCATGTTTTACAAAACTCGTATCCGTTCTGCTGGCAAAGACTACTTATTTTAAATAATTTGTAAATATACATTATACTAAAATTAGAGGCCCAAAAATTGTTGATTTTTCGAAGGCCCAAGGCGATGGCCTTGAGATTAGGCTGGCCGTGGGTGTGGATTACCGGATAAATTTGTGACGAGATTATTTTGCCTAGTATTTGAGCTAAACAATAATGTAATACAATAATTTTTTTTTTAATTTTTCGATTGCAGAAGCTATTATAGATGCACGCATCAAGGTTGTAACGTTAAAAAGCAAGTTCAACGGCTATCTAAAGATGAAGGGATTGTCGTTACTACTTACGAAGGGATGCACTCTCACGCAATTCAAAAATCTACGGACAATTTTGAGCACATTCTCAGTCAGATGCAAATTTACACATCCCTCTAAGTTACGAATCATCGAGAGCGAAAATGCATATATAACAAGAAATCAATATTTCGTGACATGTGAATTATACATTAATATATATCTGAAAATTTGTACCATCGTAATTGTGTGTGTAGACTTAGATCTTTATGTGAATTTACATACTGATTTCATTTATTTGCTTTGGATTCCCTAGCCATCATGTTATTTCGGTATCAATTCACGCGTCGAATACTCGTTATTACTATTTTTTTTCGTTTTGCACGACTCTAAAAGATTCGTTTTATGGATGAAATTTGGTATATTTATTCGTAGATTAAAGAATTCGTGTTTTGGAGGGTTTCCATTCATTTTTTGTTATTGGGTTTTGATTAAAGTGATCTGGTATAAAAAACAAATTTGAAAAAACCAAATTATATACATGTATGTATACACAAAGGTTTTATCCTCAAAGAAAAAATGTATACACAAAGGTTTCTAAATTGTCGGGATCGGAATAGCATTCCCGTCGGTTTTCTTACATGTAAAAATATACACTAACATTTTTCTCTCGACGATTTCTCGATGGTTTGTAACCGCCAGGACGAAAAAGTGACATAGAAGGGCCGCCGCTAATAGTAATCTGAAGGTCTAAGGCAAAGTTGTATTTCCTGAAGTGGTGAGCTCCTTTAAAACTTTTGAAGTTGATGACTTGATTGTTTTGTTATTTGCCTTTTGTCTCTCATCTTTTTTATTAAGTAGGGAGGGGTCTATTATGTGCCACGCTGGGTAGATCTCTACTATTCATATACACACAAATACTCACATATCCACATTGGTATGTGTACGGTAAAAAAACACCTGATATAGTCTTCACCGGGTGTAACATAGAATAACCATAGGAAGAGGTGATTGTTTCACTTGCCTTAGTAAGTTGCTTTGGAAGGTCGACGCTCGAGGATATGAATTGGCATCATGTGCTTGTGAAGGGAATTGATGTAGGGAGATACAAAAAATTTCCGAATATTGGTCCCACACAGATTAGTTAACTATCTACATATAAGCGTTAAATTCAAGTCCACCCTACACAGTCGAATTTTAGTTAATGTATCCTAATTATTACTAAATTACTGGATTATCAAATGCAAATTAAAATAGCAAATTGAAGAAAGTAATGCAAATAAACACGAAGGTTTATCAAATTAAACAATCTTAGGATTTTATCTTCCACGGGATAATTACAGTTTTGGTCCCCCAAGTTTGAACGTTTTTCACTTTTGGTCCCTCATTTACCGCCGTCAACAAAATACACACTAATGTTGTCACATTTTAACACATTTAGTCCCTCCGTCTGTCAAGAAGTAACGGTCAACTGTTGAATTATGGCTGAATTTGGGATTTTTCATAGAGAAAATTGCACTCTCACCCCTGAATTCTTCTAAAATATTCTAAAAACCCCTAAAATTTTATTCAACCCTAATTTAACCACAATTTCATCATTTAATCAATTTTGACAAATGACCCCGATTTATACCACCATTACCGTTGACCGTTGACCGCCGTTGATTTTTTTCGTACTTTTTTTTCGGCATTGACTTTTTTTAATATTGTTTTTGACGCCGTTCACCGACATTGTATTCTCGGTTAACAATGTTCACTTTTTTATTTTTCTTGATTTTTTTCGAACTTTTTCCAGTTACTTTTTTTTCCCAATCAACACAATTATTGTATAACACAATAATAATACTATATTAATATCTAGTATCATAATATTAAAATTATAAACTTCTAAAAAAGTTTTTATCTAAAATACTAGGGCCTAAATACAATCTAAAAAAAATCTAAAATCCATAATTTATTCCCTCAATTTTTTCTTCGTGGAAGCGCCAGTGCATCCTAAATTTCTTCCCAAAAAAATATGAAGAAGATGAATTAGGCATGTGCGGAGTAATTTGGAATGAGATAACCACTCTAGTACAACGGTTTTTGCGGCTAACACCGGCCGTTAATTTTTATCTTTTTTTTTTTTGTATTAAAATTTTTCCGTCATTGAGATCATGTGTTGACTTTTTCCTTTTTTTCTTTATTTTGACTTTTTTTATGATATTATTTTCTCGCCCATTATCAACTTTGAATTTTTTTTAAATTATATTTTTCCATTACTCAACAATTTAATAAAAAAAAAAATCAAGAAAAAAATATCAACGATGTTAACCCGACATTCAACATTGGTCAACAGCGGCAAAGAAAAAAGATCAATCGAAAAAAGAGTCAACCGAGTTAAAAAGAAAGTCGACGTCGGATTACCAAATTTTGAAAAATCGGGGTCAGTGGTTAAAATTGGTTAGTTGATGACATTGGGGTTAAATTATGGTTTGATAAAATTTTAGAGGTTTTTATAATATTTTGAAAGAATACATGGTCTTATTGCAATTTTCTCAAAGAAAACCCCCAAATTCAACCGTTGACCGTTACTACTTAACGGTCAAACAGACGAAGGGACTAAATGTGTTAAAATGTGACAACATTAGTGTGTATTTTGTTCACGACGGTAAATGGGGGACCAAAAGTGAAAAACGTGCAAACTTGGGGGACCAAAACAGTAATTATCCCTATCTTCCACATATATGTTTATTAATTCCCCAAATCCTTTCAATTATGCAAGCTATTAACTCGAATTACTAACCTGAGATGTTAATTTAATCGTAAACTGCTTCCGTGCGTATTACAATTATTATTCTAGACTAAATTACTATATTCATATCTAATTCAATCAGACATAAATATTAAGCATAAATCTCAATTATAGTTACTTAAGGTGTTGTCAACTATATTCCTATCATAACATATGTCAATTTGACTCAAAAGTTCTTCTACCACAGTTCTAATTATCAAATCAATCTTGGTATAATTATTAAAACTAATTATTAGTTCCATCCGATTTCCGCACATAATTATATTTAGAGCATTAGTGGTAAATAGAAATTCAATTAATTCAACAGAAAAATCGTATGCACAATAAGTTAATTATTGTAATATTTGTTTAGGTAGTTGGGATCAACCTAGTTTTTATTATGTGCCCAACAAAGAAGAAAGTTCGTTCATGCATGCGTCACAAATTACCAGGCGGTGATAAATCCATTTAATCATACACTTGTCGTGAACCATAGTTTGCCACGTGTAACGCAGTTAGCGTGGTCAAGTGGCAAGAGAGAGACCTTTTGAAATAATATAATATACAATATAATATAATATAATATAAAATTCCTACTGTTTGGCTTTATTAATTTATTAAAGATATATAATAGCTCATTAATCATTTCTCTCTCTCTCTCTCTATATATATATCTCTCTCTCTACTTAAAGCCAACTTTCAGATAGCAGCAAATGTTGGTTAAACGAATTAAGCAGGCCATGATTTTGCCCACACAAAGAGCTTCAAATAACGACATAAGTCTCTAAACTCCACTTTTTCTGTAAGCTTATAATTAATTATAACTACTGTCAAACATATATCCAATTTATTTTATTTTTATTTTTATTTTTATTTTTATTTTTATTTTTATTTTTATTTTTATTTTTATAAATCTTTGTATTATTCATGACATGAGAAATATTTTTCTCCTTGATACGAAAAGGTTTTTTTCCATCTCCCTTTGTTTTTGCAGCACTTGACAGATTTGCTTGTGTTGTGTGTGTGTGTGCGCGAATTGCTTCACAAATAAAAGGACATTAATTAGTAATTAATTAATCTAAAATTATATTTGTTGGGGCTGAGAATTGATTTCATTTCCATGCATAGTCACACGTCTTTGAATTAAGAAATTAATGGCGTATTATACATATATTCATAAGTATGTGTATATATAATTTGTGAGGTCGTCAATATACAAGCAGGGGCGGTAGTTGCAAGGGGCAGGGGCTGTTGACCTTCCAACAAAAAGAAATAATAATAATTTCAAGTATTTGGTATTATATTTTTTGAATATTACTTTTAGCCTCCCAATTTTTTTGTAAATATGTGTCTTAACTCATTAGTTTTTTTTGTTCTTTTCGGTAATCTTATAATTTTTATATAAATTATAGATAAATATATCATATTTCATAATAAAATATAAAATAAGATGCTTAAAACTTGTATTATTTTAAATAAAATTTATGAATATTACTTATTTTTGAATTTTTTTATCAATGCTTTGAGATCGTGCCATGAATCCCCGAATATTAAATGCAATTCATTATTAGAATAATTTGAATTAATTTAGAATTTTCTAGGAGTGTGAGTTTCAACTAAGCCACCCTCGTAGCCTTGTCATGTATCTCTTTAATTTCTAGGAGTGTGAGTTTCATTTAATATCACTTCCACCAAGTTCTTGTTATGAAATTCACTTTTGCTTGACAAGGTGTGCTCTTAAAAATTTAGTTTTATTGTAGTGCTCCCTAAAGAAGAATAAATGCCCTTAATGTTATGAAATTCTCTAACTCTTTTTCTTATCTCAATTTTGAGAACATCGACTTTCAATCTAGGGTCGAATCACTAGTAGAAAATTTGTTTTTTAATACGAAATTGTTTGCTACGGTCAAAAGCCGTAATAAAAGGTATTTTTTTTATTACGGAACAATTTTGAAGTCCTAGTAAATACTAGGATTTACTGTAGCAAAAAAGTGTTTGGTACGGCTATTTACCGTAGCAAAGTTTTTGTCACGCCCGTATATGCTACGGGGCAAATTCGTAGCAAATGCATAGCAAAAGCCTTTTTACTACGAATTTGATACATTTGGTTAACACGGTTAATGGTCGTAGTAAAAAACCATTTTTCTACTAGTGCATGTATGTAACACATTACATTATGCTTCGCTTTCATTTATTGTGTTTTACGATATATACGTAGGTATAGATCTATATAACATACATTTGGCCGGTTGATTAAGCATCTATAAAATTTTCTATTAGTTGTCAAAATCTATACGGTTCGCGGGGTTGGATATGTTGGATTAGTTCTAACAATCTGCGTAAAAACTTGTACTTACCTGTTTGAAAAGAGAAAACGGAAATATGGAATTTGTAAACACGGAGAATCGATTGAGGCTTGCCAAAGCAATTGCTTTAAGACAATATTTCTAGGATGCCGATGGTGTACCAGTTTCTTCCCGGTAGTCTCCCAAGGTACAACAATCGGTTATTGAATAATTGCCATACAGAATTAAGAATTAGCTAGATTCTGCCTTTATTTATAGGCGGTAGAGATCCATTATTCGTAGAGGGTTGCAATGGTTGGAAGTAGAACAAACAAAAGTTGTGTCTTTTCTTTTCAACGAGTTTAAAATGTAGGAAAAATTCATTGGTTATGGGCCAATTAATTAATTATTTGGTTTGGGCCAAGTATTTTATTATTTGGATTTTAGGTCAAATATTTTGACTAACTACCAAATGTCTCCAAAAGTAGTATCACTGGATCCCATCGAATGCACATTTTTTGAACTTTAACTATTCAACGAAGACAATTTTCATTCAATTTACTTCATGATTATTATCAAGTAAATAAATGAAATTAATCTTTCACATAATTTAATTAATATTACTAAATATTAATTATTGGAAATCATGAAAGTTCCAGCAGAATATGAGGACATTGTCCATAATTTACATTAAAAATTTAGTCATTCAAGAAAAAAGTTATGGGTGCATTTGGATGGAGGGATTTGGGGGAGGGATTTCAAATCCATAATAACAAATCCCTCGGACTTGTTTGGATTGAGGGATTTGGAGATGGATTTCAAATCCCCACCCCTCCTTTTTAGTTGATTTTGGAGCAATAGTGATGGATTTCAAATGACTCCAAAATTGGAGTCATTTCAAATCCATTCCCCAAATCAAATCCCTCCCCAAATCCCTCCATCCAAATGAACCCTATGTGAATTTGTAAGATCTTAATGTTAAAAAAAAATAATAAAAAAGAATTGGTTAGTCTAAGGTGGGTGGACATAGTTGTGTCCATTTATGATAAAAAAAAAAAATGTTTTTGAGATATCAAAATAAAGATCGAACCAGTTGCCCCAATGTAAATCATACCGATCATTAAAAACACGTTTGAGCTCCATTCGTTTATATAATAAAACCAAACTTGAAGACTCGAGTAGCTTGGCTCAAATTTAAAGAGTTAAGTTCTTATGGTTCGAATTCCCATCTCGATTAGAGCACATTCTGTCTTTCACTTTACTTACATCATTACAGTGGTTGAGCCAGGATAGGGCCGGGGGCCACGACCCCTCAACATTTCCCAAATTCCTTATTTTATAAAAGATAATATTAAAAGAAAAAAGCCATATACGAAAGCATTAACGGTCCCCTCTCATAATTTTTTAATGCATTCGGCCCCCTGGATTTAAAATTCTGGCTCGGCTAATGAATCAATAATCAAAACTAAGCTTTAACATTATTAAAGTAGGGTAAAAAATAAAATAAAAAATCAAACAACATTGAAACAGTTATGTGGGATAAGTAGTGCAATTATCTCTTATGAGATAAAATTACAATTCCCAAATACACAAGGTAGAGATATCCCATTAATTGATCAATTAACAGACTTTTTTATTTTCTACCCTGTTTTTGTTAAGATGCTGTGGGGGGCGGCGGGGTCGGGCCGGGTTGGACCGGACCGGGCCGGGCCGGGGTTATTTTACATAAATGATAAGTTTTATTATTAATAATGATAATGATAATAATAATATATAACGAGTCCAATTTATTCGGTCATTTCAGAGGCATCTGCAACAACATTGAGATCCAGATCAATCATCTTCTTCTTTTTTCTACTTGCATTTCGATTCATTCCAGGAATCTGTGACTGATAATAGCATCCAGAATTAAGATATTAATTAAATAATGTTGAATATATATATAATTAAATCAGTAATTAATTAATTAAAACTTATTATATGTAGAGTTCTAACTTGTATTATCTCCTCCAGCCTCCTTTTTTCTTTTGCCAGCATATTTTTCTGTTTTCACATAAACCATCATCTCTTATCTATTTCTCTGTCTTTAATATATATATATATATATATATATATATATATATATATATATATATATATATATATATATATATATATATATATATATATAAGTCCGAGTTTAAGATTGTTGTACCTGTTCGCGAAGGGTTGATATAGTATCCAGCATCATTTGTGTCTGCACCAACAACGGAAGCAAATACTAAGATGCTCGCGCGAGATACGTACGCTCAAAAAACAAAAAGGTAAGCAAATACTTCATTTTAATTTAAGTAAGTTAGTTACTTCGTAGCATTACGTCAAGAGTAAAAAAGAATGTAAATAATAATAGGGTAAATAGCATAAAACCAACCCCTGTGTTAGTGTTATAGACAAACCTGCACCAAATCCACCTGTGTTCTTTTTATTGCATAAAACCCCCCTTGTGTTCCAATTTTTCTTGCATGAAATCCCCATTTCCGTTAATAGTTAACACTATTAACTATAAAGGGGATTTTATTCAAGTTTTTTTGTAACATAGGGGGATTTGGTGCATGGTTTCGCAACACAAGTGGGGTCTATGAAAAATTAATTTATTCATTTAAAATTCAAATTATTTTCTTAAATTAAGTCGAATACATCTATTAATTTAAAAAAATAAAAAAAAAATAAAAAAATAATACTCGACATGGAAGTTAGAACAAATTCTCAAATTATTTATGTTCTTTTCCCATATATTTAATCCAGAATAAATTATAAAAATATATAATAATTCTAATAAAATAATTATATATTTTAAAAACTCATAATTTTTAAATACATTAATAATTATATCATATAAAAATTGATTTAAAAAAAAACATTTACAACACCTATTAAATTTATATTTTTCATATTGTAACTGAATAAATGTGTTCGACTTAATTTAAGAAAATAATACGAAATTTAAACGAATAAATTAAAATTGCATAAAATTCCCTTGTATTGTAGAAAATCTGCACTAAATCTCCATCTGTTATGAAAAAAAAATGTTTAAAATCCCCTTTGTAGTTAAAGGCATTAACTTTTACAGTAAAAGGGGATTTCGTGCAAAGTAAAATGAAACACAAGAGGGTTTACGCAAGGAAAAAAAAACACTGGGGGATTTGACGCAAGTTTTCCTTAACACAAGGAGATTTTGAAGAAAACAAAAGATATATAGAATGGGAGAGATGAAAACCTTAGTCGAACTTATTTGAATTAGCGCAGCCTCTATTTGATTCTGGACATGCATAAGATCCGTCACACTTAGCTCGTCAATGCATGCCTCGTTAAGTTCCCTATAGATGTATATTTTTAAAATAAAGTTGATAAATAACAAAAAAAAAAAAAAATAGAAAATTTAACAGACCGTAAAATCGGTTACCTTGCAAAATTTCGGAGTAGACCATTCCTTGTAATAATAAATCCTGGATGTTCAGAGGACTGACCCTGTAATATAAATATATATATAAATAAATGACCAAAATATTATCCAAGAATTTAGTGAGCAAATAGTTCTGCTAAACAGTATCATGACTTTCTTGAAGAAGTTAAAACATATGATTAAGTGTGCATGAACAATATATATCCCATACCAATCGACTAGCTAGAAATCTCGAGTTAGATAAATATTAATTAATCCACGTGAAAATTGTGATAGTATTTTCTGTTAATTTCGTATTATTAAATACACATGCATGAAAGTCGAAACTCACCATTGGGGCCTCAGAATATCCTGTCGAGGAGGCACCTAATTGCTCTCTTGCAATTCGATATCGTTGTAGGATTGGTGCCATTCTGGACAAGGATAAATAATGAGTGAGATTATATCATGATTCTTATAATGCAAAAAAAACTATACAAAATATATATATATATATATATATATATATATATATATATATATATATATATATATATATATATATATATATATATATATATATATATATATATATAAAATTGGAAACTGGAATTCAGCATATACATAGTTTTGACATAGTTTTGTTACTAGATGATGAATGCACTAAAAATAATTGCAATTCAGATCCTATTTAAGCCATTCTTAATTCTTAAAAGTTTCGAAAGTCCTTGTAAATTAACAAGAACTCAAATAACACCTTGCATACAAAAACAACAATTGAGCAAACTAAAATAGCAAGAACACTATTAGGAATCCAAATTTATTGTCATAGAAACGATTTTAATTAATCATAACATCGTTTTTTCCTTCATAGATATTGTCTGCCTGCAAATGTGATCGGTACCCAATTATGTGAACTAAAATGTCACCCTTAGATCATCTAATAAATAAGATGAAGCATACAAGAAGCAAAAATAAAATGGAGTTTCTAACTATGTTTCAGGGGTGAGTGTAATTATCGATAAAACATGGACCTTAAATGTATTTTTGCATACCTCAGGGGTGTGGATGTAATGTACCCATATATATATAATCAATATACAATACATAGCTAGGATGATGCTATCACCTTGCAGACAAAAACAACACTTTATCAAACTAAAATAGCAAGAACACTGTTAGGGTTCTGAATTTCATGTCATAAAAACATTTTTCCTTCATACAAATTGTTTACCTGCAAATCTAATCACTACCCAATCCTGTGACCTACTTTGAAACAAGAATTTCACACTTAGGTCCTGTAATAAATAAGATGAAGCACAAATAAAATGGAGTAAAACGAGAAGCCCCTTTCAAAATGTAATAAATAAATTTGTTGGGGATTTTTTTTTTTAATAGTAATATCAAGATCTTAGATCAAGTTATATAAGTAAAACAAAGTGTCAAGTATAATGCACAGTAGCTAATACAAATGTTTAGTGAACTAAAATCGAGAAACCTGTCTCAAACTATATATCTTTCGATAATAACACAAGGAAGGACGTTACCCTAGAATATGGAGTTACGAGAATAGGCTATTCCGGAAGAAAAAGGGAACCTTCTATTAAATATTGTCATACAGTAGAATCTAATATGCTACACTACTTGGAAACAATTAGCATGTAACTTTATAGAATTTCAGAAAATATTCTTCCCAAATTTATACACTTGAGCAAAACAATAAGAGACCAACAAACCATGGTATGAGAACTTCGCTTATCATTTTTCGAATTTCAATGAGATTTCTATTGCTTAACGTAACGGATATATATGATTGAACTCTCTCATCGACGTAAAGTCGACACAAAAATCACATCATTTGATCTTTCAATTATTTTTCATGAATTTCATAATAGAATACCATAATTTACCTATAATTTGAGAAAATATGGCCGTGATGACCTATGAATAATTAAACAAAACATAAACGAAAAAAAAAAACATAATTAAATTGCATTATGAATACTAGGATCACTACACGAAATATACTTTGTTTAGTGACGACTCCTATCTTTCATGTGGTTCGGAAAAAAATATGTTGTCACTATGCTTGTCACTAACAGGGATATTACTAATTCTACTATTCTTGTCACTAAAAGTGGTATTACCAGTTCTATACAGTAAGAATTATAGAATGACAACAAAAACTGATTGTCACTTCTTACGTAGTGATAATAAAAAGGATTAAGTGACACAAGTACTAACGTACCAAATGTTGCACTTTTTAGTGACAATTTTTTATATTGTCACAGTTATAGTATCACTAGTTGTCATTTTTTCTTGTAGTGGATAAAAACAAGAAAGAAAAATGGTTAGAATAAAAAGATTTATAATAACAATGGGGGCATGGTCGGGATTCTTCATAATTCAATAGAAATTGGATTTTCATGTCATCGTTGCTCCTCGAATGCAAGATTTACTCTTTGTTCTTGCCATACATGACTTGTTAATTAATATAAAGATAAACAAGAAATAATAGAGTCTTGCGGGGTTCGTACTAAGGGCATCTCCAACCATTGAGGTTTTGAGATGTTAAAAGTTAAATTATAACTTTTTTTGCATTTTCAACCCAAAAATCTTGCTCTAAGAGATGGGGTATATTTTAGCTTGCTAGCTAAAAGCCCACAACCAAGAGCTATACAGCATTTACTCTTCACAAATGGTATTCTCAAATAATATTAAAATATGGTACCATCCACCCAAACCTCCGGCCCCACAATGTAGGAATTAAACTCAATGTTCATTTAAGTCACTTTCTTCAATAACATATAATAAAATGCTAAATAATAGATAGTATGGTTCGAGAAGATGGTAAAAATGGCTTGCTAAAACACTATTCAAATGCTAAATAAGATATAGCATATCATTTTATAATACTTATGGTTGGAGATGCCCTAAGAAAACTGAAATGGAGGGGAAATCGGTAGAGAAAATAAGTGGAAATGAGATAATCGTATATCGGAGGATAGAATGAGATTTTCAAACTTAACTTAATAATATTGAATGTGTCTAAATTTCATTCGAATATGCATAGTTGAATAGGCACACATTTGGTGACTAGATGATTATAAGATTTCTAAACCTCATTGAGATTATTGCAACCAAGTTGTTAGCAATCAATTGTGTTGAACGTCCAACTTGCTTAAATAATATCATAAAACCAGTCTATCAAAACAATCAAAAATGCCTAGGCGAAGGTAGAAATGAACTAAGAAATGATTTTAAACTTTTGTTGTTTCTTCCTAAAATTGTGGAAGCAACGTAACTATTGTTTCAAAGGACTTTCGGGGGAAATCTTAAGATTTGATGTCTTCTATGCAAACCATAGTTTGTAGATGGAGCATCAAAATGTCAATTTATATATTTTGATAACCCTGTCGAATATAAAAAATTTGAATCTAAAATATCAAACTAACATTGAGCGTCCATTTGATGTAACATGAAGTCTAAAACTCGAGCTTTAGACTTCGTGTTAAACTCCATGCCAAAACTTGCAAGATTTTTCTCAAAATCTCTTCTAAATCCCTAATCCGAACGAATAAATCCTTGTAATAAGTTTGTTCTTACCAAAGATGATTTTTTTCTTCACTATAGAGGAAAGAATCGTTGTTAGAACAATGATTCCCCTATTTGGATTGTTCAAATTACGATCTAATTACATGCGTAATTGAAAAAACTACATTCACTACATAATCAAATATGTTAAAGAGGATCATAACCACTATAATCTAGATGCAGCACTCCACAATCTTTAGTTACAATAACTAGGTCGAAATGATAGAGGCGAAAGACCAAGTTGTTATGTAAAACTCTAACGCAATAACTAAAATCTGATACCTAGAATAATCTAGGTGAATATTCAAATGTTGTTCAAATTAGTGTGCATGACCTTTCTCAAATTTAGTGTGCTTGAATGTTGATGGACAAAATCTAAACTATGTATGATTTCATTTGGGAAAAAATCAGTTTCTTCCCTCAAGTTTGTACTGATTTCAATTTTTTCGTTAGTACTAACGAAATTAAGCGTGTGCCCACCACTGCTTTAACTGGCGGATTAACGGTAAATTGACGAAAATGATACAAAATGTTAAACTTATTAAAACATGATGGACTAAATATGTTTTCTGTGAACATAAAGGACAAAAAATGAGCAACCAATTGTACATTCTTAGCTAAAAATGATTAGGGGGAGTGTGATAGAATAAGTTTATGTAATAGAAGTTCTACAAAACACCTTTCTCAATTTTAAAATTTCAAACAATTTTCCCACTATTATAGCTAGGGGTGTAAAAAGCTCGAGCTCCAGTTGGAGGTCGGCACATTTTGTGAGCTCCAGCTCCAACTCAATTTTGATGAGCTTGAGATCATTTGAGTCTTTTTCGACTCAAAATCTCATAATCATATCAAGACCCGATTTCAAATTTAAGCTCATTTTTGTATTAATATTGTTAGTTTTTGTTATTATACATACTAAAATTTTAACGAAAACATACTTTTAATTTGCTACTATATGTTACTTATATTTCTAATACACAGACTAAAAAAAATAGAAACGGTCACGAACTCGAACATTTGAGCTACTGAATCTATGGACAACTTAAAATTATGACCGATTTTATTACCCTTGCTTGTAGTCTCAGGATACTAAAATGCCTTGAGATTCACAATAGACGTCTAAAATAAAGTAAAGGGAACATATATCATTGCACTTTATTGGATATTAAATGATTCACAAAGATAGTGAGCTAAATCATTCGTTTATTTTAGATGAAGTGAGGTAAATCATTTAATATTTATATATCCAGCACACTCCATGAAAACTTATAGAAACTTACTCTTTCAATTGCGTCTGGTGACAAACTGTAAATCAAAATGCATTATGCCATTATCTTGTTCCTAATTTAATATTTCCCTCTTCCTTCTCCAAAGATGAACATTTTCCACAATTCAACTTTGACCATGCAAGCACCATAAGTATTTATATTGCACTTTGATAATTAATATTAGAGTAAAAAGCAGTTTACCCCCTAAACAAATGTCCGTTTTGCACTTTGCCCCCCAAACAAAAAAAATTTGCACGTTCTTACCTAAACTCCAGTTTTTGTTGCACGGTACCTCAAAATTGGAATATTCAGGCCATTTTAACCGGAATCTTACACACGTGCTATTCACGTGAGTTTTAAAGGGGCAAAAGAGTCTATTCTCTTACATTCTTCATAAATAAAAAAAAAAAAAAACAAAAATTACAGTATTATAATACCTATTGCAATCAAAGCAGCAACAGCAAACATCTCAGCAATCGCCAGGGGCAAATTGGAGAGAATCGACAACACTTTTCTAGGCAAACCCTTCAGCCTCCACGAATCGACCTTCGGCGGCGGAATTTTCGGATCTCCACCACTTCCGCCGCCGGAAACCGCCGGAGCTCCGCCAGGATCAGGTGCTTCAATTTTAGTTGCCGTGCTCTTGTTCTTCTTCTTGCCCTTGTTAATTCTACTCTCATTGTCAGAGGTTTTGAGCTGCGCAAAAACGGCGGTGTTGGTGGTGAAAGAGAGAGTGAGGGTTCTGTCATTTCCCGGTTTCTGCATGAAGTGTAGAGACAGTAATAATTGTTGGGGAAGGGTAATTGGGATCCAATATACCAAATAATTGGTATATTGCCCATTCCTTGTAAAGAAGCGGGCGGCGGCGGTGGAGGGTAGGGTGGAGAGTGTGAAGAGGAGTAGAGTTGTGAAGAGGAGGAGCAAGCAGATGGAGCTTGTGGATTGGGCTTTGTTTAGGAGGTGGTGGTTCGAATTGTTGCGCCTGAGGGTGATGAATTTGGGAAAAGATTGAAATTGTTGAATTATCTGTTGGTGGTTGTGGCGGCGGCGGTGGTGATGGCGGCGGCGGTGGTGGTTTCTTGTTCTTGATTTTGGTGGTGTTCGTCGGGGAAGAAAACTAAGAGGAAACCCCCAATTGCAGATTTTCCTAATTTTGTTTTTATTTTTTTTGTTATTTTTTTTAATTTATGAAGAAGGTAAGTGAATAGACTATTTTGCCCCTTTAAAACTCACGTGAAAAGCACGTGAGTAAGAATCCGGTCAAAATGGCCTGAATATTCCAATTTTGAGGCACCGTGCAACAAAAAGCGTAGTTTAGGTAAGAACGTGCAAATTTTTTTTGTTTGGGGGGCAAAGTGCAAAACGGGCATTTGTTTAGGGGGTAAACTGCTTTTTACTCTTAATATTAGGAAAAATATGTAATATTATGAACTATATTGGGGATAGTTATGAACAATCTATTATTTCCTAATTTTATTCATTACTATTACTGGTCTAGCATGAATTCATGTCTCTGTGATTTCGCTATGGTTCTCATAATAATTCATTGGATTAGCAACGAAGAAACACAAACACTACCTACTAAAACATGCATGAACTCTATTGGGTATTGTTATGAACCATATATTTCAAAAGTCATGCCAAGTCCTAGCAACAATGAGAGAATAATGTTCAACAAAAGATGGCCGGTCGGTGAAGCAAAAAAGTACATAGCGAAATGACTCAAGTTCAAATTTCCATGCCTAACATACTTTTCAAGTCGAGTTTGCCACACATTTATTATACCAAATCTAGGTACATCTCTAGTCTGGTTTACAAGCTATTACATGATAGTGAAAGTTATACCTGGTGCATCTGTGATTGGTTGCGATTCCCTTTTCATTACAAAAAAAGAAAACGAGACTAATCAAACAATTGATCACGTTAACAATTCCATGTTGTAGTCCTTTTAGACTAATATCACTATAGTGCACATTTACACTCTTATGATCAATTTTCTCTACGTCGTCGGCCCTCGTGCACGGAGCTCTGCCCGACGCAAAAATGGAGACTCAATTTCATATGTAAAATCAAAATAAAGCAAAAGACGCAAATCAAAATCTCGACTGTGGAAGTATTAGAAGTATGATATTAGTATCCACACACACAAACTCCACGACACACGACAGTGCAAGGAAGTTCCATGCTAAAAAAGAACTCCAATGCTACTCAATAAATGCATGAAACAAATAAGGCAGTGAAAATGTGACATGTAATGAAGCTAAATATTAGCATATTATCATTCAAGTAAAAAATGCATTGTCTAAATAATTTGGCTAACCTTGGGGATATATCTTCATGGTAATTTAGTTGAATTAAAGTAATATTTAATTTTATTTGCAAACATTAATTTGCATCGTACTAATTTCATCCAATTTTATTACCTTTTTATTTTTTTAAATAATTGCAATACTCGAAAGAAATGAAAAGAAAAGTCGATCATTGTGACATCTCCGAAATTCTATGTGTAGAATAAAAGATCTAGGGTTTCGAAATGTACTCCCTTCGCCTACCAAAAAAAATGAACATAATATATACACATCCAATCACAAAATAAAATAAAAAATCTAAATATCACCTTTAAATTAAGTTCAAATAACAGGGGGGAAAATCACTAATAGAAAAATACGCAGGAAAAAATTAATGATTAATAAATTATTAAGTGTTTTCTCACCTGTCAGTGCTACAGTATTGATAAAGCTTTCCACTCTTGGAGAAGAAAATTGCGGCCACGTCGACATCGCAGAGAACAGATAATTCCTTAGCTTTCTTAATCAAACCGCTTCTTCTCTTCGAGAAACAAACCATTCTCGCACTGTTGTTTTCGATTTCCTTCATCTCCAGCTTTCTTCTCCCCATTTTCGGAAAACAAGACGGAAATCTCTCTCCTCTTCTTTTTTTTTTATTTTCTTTTCTAGAGAGAGAAAGTAAAATAAAACTTTCCGAATTGAATTATTCTGTGGATAAAAGAAAAAGAAAAAAAAAAAGCAGCCTTTCCTCCCAGCAGATTCTTGTTTCTCACACAGTGTGTGTGTGTGTATATACACATACTAGAGAAGCAGGGGGGAATCTGTATCGGAGGAGAATTGGAATCTTTCATCTCGGGGAGAAGTAATTTGTACTTTAATTTATTGTGCCTTTTAAAAGAAAAAATAATAATATATGTCTGATTACTAACGTGTGTATATTATTATTATTAAAATAATATAATATATATAATAAAAAGAAATATTAAAGGAGTGTCCACGTGGCGCCACGGTGGCGTAGATACGAAGCTGATCACGCAATGTTCTTTCTTCGGCACAATACACCTATTATATATTAGAGTTTTTTTTTGCAAAAAATACCCATTGTGAAATTCCAACTGCAGACAAAGTCGCTTGATAAAAAATATCACGAAAACACCCCCATGAGTTTAAGTCAAAGTCATTTCCCCCCCATAGCGCGAGTACGAAAAGTCAGAATTACCCTTCTAAGATGATATAATTACCACCAATTTTGCTCCTCTCTTCGACGTTTTTTTTTTTAATTTATTTATTATTCTCCTGAATAGATCTTCTATGTTAAATTGTTAATCAATAGAGATTTCAAAAGACAAATGCTTCACATCAGCAACAAATCAAATTAAGTTTCGATTTTCTAAACCTTCCGAGCAAAGAAACAAGGGTTTCACCTGTGGCGGCGGTGGCGCGTGGTGGGCGGCGGAGAAGGATAACTCAGTTGGGAAATTGGGCTATATATGGTTTGGGGGTAGTCGCCGGAGGAAATATTCTCTGGAACATAGTTTCTTTCTCTAATTTCAGATCTCCTGCCGGTGGGTTTCTTGTTTTGCTAGAGATATTGAGCACTGACCATAACAAATCTGTTTCTTTGTTTGGTTTTTTTTGTTTTTTGTTTTTTTCTTTTCTTCTAATTGTGCTTCTCTAATAATAATAGAATGGAAAACATCTAACTTTTCAGTAATTCGCATTATTCAAACTTATTTGCAAATAAAAAAAATTATTTTACATATATTAAAATTACTCCAACCTTTTTGAAACTTTAATTTAACCTCAATTTTATGATTACACCCCAATTTAGCCTAATTTTGACCACCACCGCCTATTAGAGCCTTCGTTGACTTTTACTTTTTTAATTTTTTTCCTAGCAGGTCAACTGCCGGTTTTTTACGGTGATTTTTTTCTTTTTATGAAAACTTCTTTTCTTAAAAAAATTTATTTTGTGCGAGAACTTCTATTAGGCTTAAAGGCATAAATTAATATTGCTATTGGTGACAGTAATTTAACTGTATTGATTAATTTATCGTGTTGACCTGCAATATTGTTGTCTTCAACCGTAATATTTATGTCTCATCTAATAATGCTACTGTTTGGGGCAGTAATATTAGTAATATTGTTTTTCGGGAAAGTAATATTCATAATATTACTGTTCGGGACAGTAATATTAGTGTTTAGACAGTAATATTAGTAGTATTAATGTTTAAGCATTCAATATTAATATCTCAAATAATAATTTTGTTGATAACACGGTAATTTAGAGCGAGAGAAAAAAAAGTCAACGTCGTAGAAATGCGCGGTCAGCGTCGGGATCTGGCCGGAAAAAAAAATTCAGAAAAAAATTTATAAATTATGAAATGGGGGTTAATGTAATATACTTGTTCAAATCCGGAGTCAATGTGCAATATTGATGAAGTTAGAATATAATTGATGGAATTCATGAAAATTATATTATGGAGGACATTTTAGACAAAAGACATGAGGATGAGTTTATTTGCAAGATTGTTTCTTGTCTGGACCTTTGTGCATTTAAGTCTCTCTTGTCATAGGCGTATTTGCCATTTTGCCCTAATAAACTATAGGAATTTAGCAAGTATTTATATATATTCATAAAATATAGATGTTTAGTAGAAATTGCAATTTGCCCCCTTATTGAATACCTTTTTAACTGCAAAATCCCCTGGGGCATTTTTGTCTTTTCACATACGGTCAATAGGTATATTACAAATGGGTCGAGTGTGTTATTTGAAAAAAGTTTATAGGGGGGTTTCAGTGATATTTTTTATCACATGGACATTTTCTGCAATTGTAAATTTCACAGGGGTTCTTTTTGCAAAAAAAAAAACTCTCATATATTACTTGTTTTTTTTCTTCTAATAATTGTAATACTAGAAAAGAGAAAAATGCCCAGGGGGATTTTGTAATTAAAAAAAGTATACAATAAGGGGGCAAATTGCAGTTTATGCTAAACATCTATATTTTTATGAATTTATATAAATTTAATAAATTCCTTTATTATTATTATAATTATTATTATAATAATTATTATAATAATAATAATAATAATAATAATAATAATAATAATAATTATTATTATTATTATTATTATTATTATTATTATTATTATTATTATTATTATTATTATTATTATTATTATTATTATTATTATTATTATTATTATTATTATTATTATTATTATTATTATTATTATTATTATTATTATTATTATTATTATTATTATTATTATTATTATTATTATTATTATTATTATTATTATTATTATTATTATTATTATTATTATTATTATTATTATTATTATTATTATTATTATTATTATTATTATTATTATTATTATTATTATTATTATTATTATTATTATTATTATTATTATTATTATTATTATTATTATTATTATTATCTTATCAAAGCCTTGAAATGAGTTCTTATGGATTAAGGTGATGCTTGCTTTGTCATATTTACGTATGTAATAGAATTATTTTCTTTGTGTCTATTTCCTGATTTCAATTTTGTGTATTTTATCATAGGGCTTCAGAATTCCTGCTACAGTTAGACAAACCCACAAGCGCAAGTTTATAGTTGATAGTTGATAGTATAAAATGATGAATTAAATTATTAAATGATAGAACTATTTTTAAATTTTTGAAAAATAAAATAAAGAGAAATTTACCCATCTTAATATCCCACAAACAGGTAATATGTCATTTTTTTTAGCCAAATATGAATGGGTTGCAAAGTGTTAAAGAAATTACAATTGGAGTGCATTCTGTCAGATTTTCAATTTAAGGCTGCAAAGTGTCAATGGCATGCAATTCGAGGATGCGAAGTATCAATTACCCTAATAAATAAGGGTAAATGACAAATATGCTCATGACAATGGACTTAAATGCACATAGGTCCAGATAAAAAACGGTCATCGCAAATAAACTCATCCCGTGTCTTTTGTCTAAAGTACCCCTCATACTATAATTTTCATTAATTCCAACCATTATACTCTAACTTCATCAATATTGCACATTGACCCCGGATTTGAACAAATATATCACATTAACCTCCATTTTCATAATTTTTTGGAAAAATATATTTTTTTTTAGAAAATAATATTTTTTCTGAAATTTCTTTTTCCGGCGTTAACCGAGCACAGTAATATTACTAATATTACTGTCCCAAACAGTAATATTACGGTTGGAGACAGCCAAATTGCAGGCCAAGACAATCAAATTAATTAATACATTAATATTATTGTCTTAGACAGTTAAATTATTGTCTCATACCGGTAAATTACTGTCCTCGAGTAATATTATTGTCTTGGCCTGCAATATTAATGTTTGAGACAGTAATATTGCAGGCCAACAAAGTAATATTAATGAAAATAAATAAATAAAAAAAAGTCAACGGCGGCTGACATGTCGGAAAAAAAGTTTAAAAATAAAATAAAAGAAAAGAAGTTAATGGGGGTCAACGACGGCTGACCGACAATCTTCCGTGGTTGCGGTCAAAATTTGGGTGAAAATGGAATAAGGATCAAAATTGGTTAGTTGGTGAAATTTGGCTAAATTGGGGTGTAAATCATGAAATTAGAGTTAAATTAGGGTTTCAAGGAGTTTGGGGTAATTTTGGTACATATAAAAGTGTCTTCCTTATTTGCAAAAAAATTTTGAATAAGGTGGATTTATTTGCAAGACAAAAAAGTTAAATGTCATTTTTTTAATTAAGTGCTCTTGTCATGAGCTTATTTGCCATTTACTCATTTAAGAAATGTTGGAGGAACCATGTCACGTCTAGCTGTATATTGTCTCTATGACTTCCTGAAACTAATATTCCGTTAGAACTCTATTGGAATAACGTATCCAATGCATTATCCCGTTAAAATTTCTAACAATGTTTCAGGGGTGATTGAAATTACTTGTATCGCATGAGCTTTAAATTTATTTTAGCCTACGTTAGAGTAGGGGTGTGAACGAGCCAAACTCGCCTCTTTTGGCATGCTCGAGCTCGAGCTCGAGTCTATTTTATCGTGCTCGAGCTCGAGCCTATTTTGTCGTTCTCGAGCTTGAGCTCGTCGAGTTCGTTCCTTTTTGGCTCGAGCTTGAGCTCGTGCCACTTTGTCAAGCTCGAGCCCAAGCTCATTTTGTTGTTGTTTTTTTTTTTTTTTTTTAATATTTTTTAATTATTATTAAAAATTATTTAAAAATTACAAAATAAACAATAAAGTGTAATTATATATATTTTTTAATATTTATATTTTATATTTATTTATTTCTATAATATTTTATATTATTATACATTATTTAAATAAAAATTAATATATAAAAAAATAATAAATAAAGTTCGCGAGCTGGCTCGTGAGCTCACGAACAACTAAAAATTGGCTCGAGTTCGACTCGTTAGAAAGCTCGAGCTCAAAAAACTCGAATTCGAGTTCGAGTTCGAGTTTTTTTCGAGCTCGGTTCATCAAGCTTACGAGTCGGCTCGACTCGTTTACCACCCCTACCTTAGGAGTGTCTAGGTGTAACTTTTTTTTTAGTCAGCACTTCCACGCTTTGAAGGGTCAAGGCGGCTGAGCTCAGTGCTCGATCTTCTGCGGCTCTGAAGGGGTCAACCCAACATAATACATGCAAACACACACATTTCTATAAATTTATGGTTCCTATGTTATTCATCAATTTTGTACCAAAACTATAATTAGAAATGCAGGTAACCAACCACACGCTATCATCGGTGGTTTTCTTTTTCTTTTTCTTTTTTTTTTTTTTTTAATTTTTTTTTTAAGAAAAGTGGTGATAGAACACGTATTGTACATTCATTAGAAATTCCTTCACTACTTCGCAGGCAACCTCATTACTTACAACATCGAATAAACCATCGGTTGCTAGTATTAGAAATTCGTCGGAACCCGATCGCCTCACCGCAGTCACCTCAGGCACCGAGGTCACGTACGGTTTCAGATAATGATCACCTGCCCAGTGTTTACCATGCACCACAATTTTATACATATATTAACTCGAATAAACAAATGTGTAATTAATGATATTAATAATACACTGAAAATTGAAATAATAAATATACGTAGGAACTCAGACGCTACTAATGGCGTTCGAGTATGGCTCGACCCGGCCACCAGTGAGTAGTGAGCCTCCACCATAGAGCAATTGGTTATCTAAATCAGCTATTTTAATCGATCATAAATTAAAAGGGAATTAATTATGAGATGAAAGTCAAATTTTTTGTTTGTTTTTGTATGATATTATTTTGTTATTATGTATTTAACGGGCTGGTGAAATATTGCAAAATGCTAATTATCATTAGTATACCTGGTTTATTGTATGCTACATCAGATGAATTACATCGCGTATAATCTTTACTATTCATATACGCACAAACACACACCCATATGTTTGTGTAGATTAATGTTAAAAATTCACTCAATGTATTCTTCATCGGGTGTAGCATAAAAATAAACAGTATACCTAGTTTTGAATTCTTGATCATTAATTAGTTCGAAATAAAACGAGGTTAGTGAGAATTAAGGAATTAATTGTTTTACCAAAGGATCTTGAAGTGGCAAGCACACCTTGGACCCTCCAGCCGTTATAATTTATGACTTGTCCTCCTGCAGCTTCTATCCTCTCTTTTTCATCTTCTCTATCAGGCTGACGTCATTAAATTATTAAATAATAATAAATAAATAAAAATAAATAAAATTGGGATCTTTAGTGATATACCACACTACCACTCCTTCGATCCTACACCCAATGATAAATACTGGATATCTTCTATTGCTACGTAGATATTTTTTATATTTTATAATATATTCTCCCATTTGGGTTAGGGTTTTAGAAGAAAAAAAAAGATGCGGCAGCAGAAGATCCGTTTATCACCGGCTGTAGGGTCGAAAGAAACCTAATAAACACACGTGTGACCTTGTGATCGATTGAAATGGGGACTGCCACACCACCACGGCAAAGCACCACCCTGGAATCCCCACAGTGGGCCACCACAATCTCCTCCTCTCCGACAAGAACCACCGCCGCCGTGGATCCCATATTCTTGTACGCCGCCGCCTCATCCCGATCAAGCTCATCGTCCATGCTGCTGAAGCAGTCCACCATCACCTTCTCCCAGTCAATAGCGGCTCTCTCGGCCTCCCGCGGCAGCTTCTCTATGCGCCTCGCCAGACACGTGTGCATCTCCTCCCTGCACTTCTCCGCCACCTTGTCTCCGCCGTGCCCGTCGTAGACACCGAAGAAGTGGTACTCCCCCCCAGCCATCCACCCCGGTGGCGCCACAGTCACCTTATCCTCCATATCCCGCCGCCGCCCCATCACCGACACGTGCCCGTACACCAAGCTCCCCGACGACGACGACGACAGTCCTTCGGCGGTGCCGGTATTATCGGAAGAGTAGTCAGTAGAAGAAGTGGACGAATTATGATCGGCGGCCGCCACCCTCTCGTCGAGCTTCAACTTCTCCCCGGCCGGGGTCGTACGCGTGGGGGAAAATCTCAGCCGCAGAACTCGTAGCCTTCTCCGGCAAGATCTTCGTGTTTTCTTGCTCGAACCTTTCATAGTAGTACTATTCGTTATTTCAGCAGCTGAGTCATTATTGTATTGTCTTCCCCGCTGGATATATTAATAATTGGTTTTAACAAGTTTTTTTATATTTGAGTCCGGATTATACGTACTCGTATGATTTGCTATATATATGCAGGATCGGAGAGACGGGTAAAGAGAGACGGGAGGAAGGAAAGAGTGAGAGAGAATGACACGTGTCCAGGAGTTCAGGAGGCGGAGAGGGAGAAAGCGACACGTATTTTAATTTGGCTAAATTTATTTTAAACAGGTGATATAATAAATTCTTAGGGTTAAATTTGCACCATTTATTATGGCCACTGTCGCATTTATTCCCCTGAACTACGAAATGCGATAAAATGGCCCCTCATGTCACCTGTCAACGATCAGAATTTTGAGACCATTACAGTAGAACCTCGATAAATTAATACCCGATAAATTAATAATCTCGCTTAAATAATAAAATTTTCCGGTCCCGACTCGGGGACAACGTGGTAAATTAATAATTCGCTAAATTTATAAGATAATACACATTCGAAAAATTTAAGAAGCCCCATATAATAATGCATAAAAATAATTCTTAAATTACATGGTATAGTACATATTTTATACATCAGTTTAATACAATATAATTTAATTGTTGCTTTTTTTTTGTTGAAGTTCACATTACTATCAATCCCGTCCCTCACTTTTCTTGACATGGTTAAAACTTTCGGTATAATTTTGTCATAACTCAACATAAAATCGTTCTATACCATTGCTCATTTAAGAGCTTCCGTTCGTGAAACGGGCTTTATAATGCATTGAACTAATGGTACAATGAATAATATACACTTAAAAAAATTAAAAAAAAATGTATTTATTGAAAATAATAATAAAAGTAATTTCATAAATTAATAATTTATTAATTAATGTATAAATTAATAATTATTAATCTATCGATAAGTTAATATTTCGCTAAATTAATGAAATTTTGATGGTCCCAATAGTATTAATTTATAGAGGTTTAACTGTAGTTTGTAAAGTGTAATTACATTTTTACCCTTGCTTAATAATATAGGAAAAGACATTTTCATGCCATTTTTTCGAGACATGATACGAGGGTGAGAAATTATATCCATTTTTTGTCCTTTCTTCTTTTCATTTTCAAAAAGTTTAAATATAATAAATTATGGAATTTTTCGTTGAAAAATATAAGTTTAGGTGAAAAAAAAAATGAGGATGAAATAAATGATTTTAAATTTCCAAATAAAAAATTAAATTTTTATTAATTTAATATTTTCTTGAAATTTCTAATAAAGTACTTTTATTTTCCTTTAATTATTTTGCCCTTTTTTTTTTGAATAATAGAACTTATTTGATTTACTTGTTTTTTTCTTATATTCTAATGAAAGGGTAAAATTGTAACAAAATATCAAAAAATTTGTTCAAAGTGTCACATCATCCATGTTGGACTGAAAGACTAACAAATGCTAACAGCGAGGGTCATTTTGTCGCATTTCATAGTTTATGGGGTAAATGCGACAATGATCATAGTATAGTAGCGCAAATTTTAATAATAGATCTAGTTGGTTGATCGACGATTGTCAATCAACTTGTGATAATATTAAAAACCACCAGCCGAATTATTATAGATAGATTGGTAGAAGTTTTTGACCCAATCGGTTAAAAAATTATTAGCCGTCTAAAAATATGAGTCCATTAGTGATGAAACATCAACCCAATGCCAAGCCTACATATAAATAATCAGGTGTATAGAATATAGCATCTAACTGCCCTCTAAAACTGTGGGCGGTATCGTGAAACCACCACCGGTTCCATAATTTTTTGTTCCCCTTGCTGATGATACAAACATTGAAACTAGGAACTACTCTATCTATATAGTTTTTCTTTAATATAAATTCTACATGCATGCATGTGAGAAATTAAATACAATATACATATAATATAAGCCAAAATGATGTACAATGTGCCAAATGATTCAATTCCGATGTTTTGTTTTTTAAGGCCTCGTTTGGTTTGGGTTATGGGATTGTAAAGATTGATAAATAGTCAAAGGATTGTACTGTTCAAACCTTTTCAAATCCAAGTTATCTCGTGTTTGGTTTGGGTGATTGTTTTTTAGTTTAAAATAATAATATTTAATTTGTTTACTGAAATTGTTTGGTAAAATACGAAAACACCCTTAAAAAATACCCGAATACCAATACACCCTTAAAAAAAAGTTGTAAAATTTTAATTAAATAAAAAACCGAAAGACGCCCCCAATTCCACCTACGGTTGAATCTAGGGTTTTGTTCCTTCAACCCCTGCAACATAGAAACCTTGGATCCGAATTAGGTAAATTAAAATTTATTTTTGTATAGGATAATGCATTTTAGATTCGTCAATCTGAACGTTTATTACAATGCTCATGAAATCTTTTGACAGGATGAGTTCCAGTTCCAATAATGTGCGTAATCGGGCAAGCAGCAGTTCGAATCACAGTGGGCCAATTTTCCGTTGTCATTGCGGTCTGGAACCAACAACAAAAACGTCGAGGACGGAAAAAAACCCAGGAAGACTTTTTTACTGTTGTTCCTTGACAAAGGCAAGTTCTTATAATTGAAATTATTTAATTCAAATAGTTTGTGCCTGTATTTTTTTTATTAGTCATTTTTCATTAATCTTGGTTTAATAACTCTACTGGGTTTAATTTTGTTGTGGTTAAATTGGTTTTTGTAGGAATATCGTTGTAACTTCTTCAAATGGTGTGACGATTCCACTCGCGAGCCGACGTCTATTGAGGTAATTTCTGGGTTGTTGGCAAAGATTAATGGATACGAACAAGAGATATCTACTTTAGAAGGCCAGGTACTATTGTATAAAAATAAAGTAAAATCAATTAAGCTATTTGCTTGGATTTCTATAATTGTTATGTTGTTCTTAATGTTTATCATGATGACTATGTCATAGGTGGTGTGGTGTGTATGCAAATTAAAAGAACAGATCGTTTTAATTAATTGCAGGATGTTGTTTCACAATTGTTTATATTTGATTATGTAAATTGCAGCCCCTCCATTTTTTTGAAGTATTAATTTGAGCAGATCAACATGGATTTAGTCTATATTCATTTTTATTGTTGTTTATTATAAATTAAATTAGACTTGTCATGTCAAATTGATTTTTTTTTTTGATTTGATGATACATAATTAATGCTATGTAGTTGGGAAACAACAAATTTTCCCCATTTATGCGTATAAGGTGTGAATTTTTAATACATTTCTTGCTTTTATACGTTTTCATGGAGAATATTAATCATTTCTGCATTTAAGTGTAGTAATTTAATCTCATTTATGCGTATAAGAAGAAAAAAATGTTTTAAATTTCTTTCTTGCTGTTTTACATTTCCAAGGAGAATGTTAATCATTCCACTGGCTGCATTAAGTAAAATTTCATACGTTTCCAAGGAGAATGGCTATCATTTCACCTGGTCCTGCATTAAGTGTAGTAAACCTACCACTCATTCAACTTCTATTATAAATAGAGCACAACTCTTCATGAAAGAACACCAGCAGTTTTTTTTTTACTTTAAATTACAGTCTTTTATCAACTGTAAATGGCTCCGGTTCCGAAATGGCATCAAGATGCGTTCTTCTACGATGAAGAATGGACTTGGCGTGTGGATCGACGTTTTATGGAAGTTGTGGTGGAAGATGCAAAGAAGGGCAACTTCTGGTGGGGTACAAATAACAGTACTACTATCCTACGTGGTTTAGGTACCATCAACAAGGAATTTGGAACAACATTTACCTACGACAAGTGTGAACAGAAGTTGAAGTTCATGGAAATGAGGTATCGGACGTTTAACTCTTTATCGGGTGTTGAGTACGATGAGGAAATCAATTTCGTGAGTGCAAAAGAGTCGACTTGGGAGTACATCCTTTATGTAAGGGCTCTGGTTTCTATTTATTTTATTTTTTTGAAGAATTTATGAATATTAAACTGTTTTTCAATATTAGAATATATTTGACTTTTTATTTTTTCATAGCGTTTCAAGATAGGTCGTGCATACAAGCCATGGGGTGACACTGAGTGGAAGAAACTGTCGTTCATCTTCAGCGAGAAACATACATTTGGCTGGAAGAGTGACGACCTCATTGTTGTTGATTCTGCATCCGAGGATATCTACAAGGAGAACTCCCATGTTGAGCCAGATATTGCGCCACCAAATCCGCATGTTGAGCTCATCAACATATCAAGTGACCACGATGATTCGAAAGACAGTGAGATGTGGACGTACTTGCTACGAGATTACGAGCCTGCAGCAGAGATAGATGAGGAGGAGGATGTCGAGTCTTTGGACATGGGAGGTGGTAGTGGTGGTTCACCAGATAAGGAGTTTCGTAGCTCCTCTGGTTCAAACTCGCCGATTTACAAGTGAAGGTGTGGTTGTTCTGTGTTTTTTGAAGTTGTGGTTGTGGTGTTTATGTGTTGTTTAAGGTTGTTCTGTGTTTGTGTTTGAACTGGTAGTTTTTTTTCTTTGTTTAAGTTTGCAGCAGTTTGTTGAACTTTGGTTTTATTATTTTTGTGTGTGTTTTCTGTTTTTTTTTTAAATGTAATGTGTAAGGACCCAATTTTCAATATTAGTACACGGTTCTTCACCAATTTGCATTGTCTTTTTATTTTGTTTGTATTGTACGCAAACTACATCAACAACATCACACACGGATTGAAATTTGCAGATTATAATCCAACTTAAAACATAGGGAAACTTAAAATTTACCAAACATTGAAACTTAACATTTTTTGCCCACATAAATAAATAAATACCGTAAAGACTTCATCATTTCACATAAATTCTTACAGACCCAAATTCATAAGCATAAATTCATAGTTAGGAGGAAAAATACACTTAAACAATCAAGCTAAACAACTTTTATGCAGAAGTCTCAGCAATCATACGAGCATATATGCTTCGTTCTGCTTCGGGCAAACTAAAGAACAGATCAAGCTCCTCCGTGTTCTTCACAAGCAATTTGGCAACACGTATCTTTTGTTCAACCCCGAGAAAATTCATATTTTTAAGTGCATCGTACACTTCTTTGCGAGCTCTTGCCGTACGATCTTGCTCAAAACCAATTCTCTTAGCAATTTCACCCAAACGACCTTCAGTTTGTTCGGAGAAAGAAGACATTACCGCGAAAATTTTTTGGTCAAATGTGTCATCTTCAAATTTGCGCTTGTTCGAGGACTTGGTCTTCGTGCTGGTGGAACTTTGGCCCAAATCGTTCGATTGAAACTCGGTGGGTTCAGAATGTAAATTGAATGGCATCACCGGCACATAATCACCACCTCCTTCGTTATCTATGCCATGTTTGTCTTCCATAGTTTGGACCATATCAACAAAATCTTCCGCGTTTTCCCCAGTCGCTCTGTCCTTACCAAAGATCTCGAGCCAATCCTTATAATATGGAAACGATTTATACCGCATTGTACGAGCGTTCGAATCTGTCTGTTTCAAGTATATAAAACACATGTCTCATGAAGTTATTAATTGCAATGATAAGTAGATTATATAAAACATAGCATTTCTCCGGTTACCTTCACATATGTCTCCCAAACATCATCACTCTCGACGTCGATGGTATTAGTGGCATCACACCATCCAAATCCACTACGGGTCATCATAGTTGACAAAGAGCCATAAGTCTTCTTCCATACATGTATCTTAGAGTTAATGTGAGGATCTGCCCTAATATCGGTACCCGGGAATGCACTCGTCATATGAAGTTGTAGAATCCCAAGGAACCCCGTCTTAAATCCATTGTCGCATTTCCAACCCGTCTGCACGAGGTCCTTCAAACCGTTAATCAAAGCTTGTTCTTCGACAATGGACCATGACCTTCTGGGTTTGTCCGTCTTTCGAACACCCAAGCCTTTTTTTGTTCCATTTGAATTCATTATAACCTGTACTAAACCCAACGTATATACGTATTAGAATAAAGTAAAACAATCAAATAATAAATAGACAATAAACTATAGTAATAAACGTCAGGTGAATAAAGTTAAAAGTGCACAATTAAAATAAAAATTCATAAGCATAATTAAAAAAAATACATATTGTAGCAAATTAGTGAAATTAACTAAAACTATCGTCTGCTCCTCCACTCATCGTACATGGCTCTCGCAATATCGTCCCTCCACGACACCCATTGTTGTGAAGTTTCTACACTTTCAATAAATCTAAGTTCAGGATCATTAGTGGGATTGTGGATGGGTGGAAGTCTTGTTTCCAATGGGTCGACGGCCATTTCTTTACGAATAAAGTTTTGTAACAAGCAACACGCCATGATAATACGGTTATGGACTTTGATAGGATAATGCGAACTAGTGCGCAAGATGCCCCAACGTGACTTCAACAGCCCAAACGATCTTTCTATTACATTTCGAGCCTTCGCATGCTTCATATTGAAAAATTCCTTATAATTTTGAGGCGCATTATTACCATCCCATTCATATAAGTGATACCTCACACTTCTATACGGGGCTAAAAAACCCTCTCCATTTGTGTATCCATTGTCGCAAAGATAGTAATTTCCTGTAAATCCCAACACAATAAAAATCATTTCAACACAATAAAAATCATTTCAAGTCACATATATGTGGAATGAAAATTGTAAAAGTTGAAGGAATATGCAATACCGTCGGGGATTCTCAAACCATTCGGTCTACAAACGGCATCTCGAAGGACTCTACTATCAGCCGCAGAACCCTCCCATCCAGTCAAAACATAACTAAAACACATACTTGCATCGCACACACCTAGCACGTTTACCGAGATATCTCCCTTTCGATTTCTATACCGCGCTTTATCTTCTTGGGCAACCCTAACCTTGACATAAGTACCATCTAATGCTCCCAAACATCCCTACACATTCAAAACGATAGTTTTCATAATAGTTGCTTTGCAAATTACTATACATACATATATTAAATTTAGAAAATGTGTTTAATACCTTGAACACTTTCCACCGAACGTCTGTACAACCCTCGTCAATAGGTTTTGGCTTCACAATGAACAAGGGATATAGCTTAATTATAGCACTCAGAACACGATTGAAGTGCTTACTAACTGTATACCCGGATCTGTTGAAATTATACCCTACAATCCTATTTTTTGTGTGATGTCCCAATATATGCAAGAACATGGCCAATTGTTCATTAACTTTGACATGGCGTGTATCAACTAAGCCACCAAAATGTTGAACAAGAAAACAAAGACGGGCAAATACATTTCTAGACATACGCAAATTGTCAAAACAATAAACTTCGGAACCATGAATGAGCCTATTAATTTTCTCTAATTGATCGGGCACTCGAGCATTCAAACTATAGGAAACGTAATAACGCACAATACGATTACGAACTGCGCGACGTTCTTTCAACTTACGATAAGCCCCATAACATGCCATAAGGAAATACTTGGATATGCTAATTATTTCTTCCAAAACCAACAAGATTTCTTCATGCTCTTCTCTAATACCCATCTCAAACAAAAACTGTACGAAAGTGCAATAACTGAGTCAATAACAAAGCTAAGTCATGTATGAAGTACAATAAATTACGGAACTCGTAGGTCTACAACACCGTATATATAAGATAAAAAAAATTTTAAAATTATCGATGGGTCAGAGAAGATTAACATCACCTATTTACCGGCTGCAGAGGGAGCACCGACAGTTGGAGGAACTCTACTACATGTTCGATTCCAAACATCAGAACAGGGTATATAGATGGTGAATCAAGAATGTAATGCCCAGGTACAAAAATAAATAAAATCACTTACCTCAGGTAGTCTTGAAGAATGGTTTGTTCTTCGAAGCTTGTTCGAAGCCCCTGCTGCAAATCTAAGGGGAAAAAAAAAAGAAATTAGTGATTTGCAATTTTTTCCTAAAAAACAGTAGATCGCGATTCAGGTATGTAAAGTATTAAGAAAAAAATAATTCATTTACCTCGGAAGCGTGTGTTCTTCGATGCTGAAGGCTCACCTGCTGGAAACAAAGAAAATGGTGGAACTGAGGATTTGCTTTTAATTATTCCAGCTAAAAAATGTAGTAAGACTGGGTTGGTGGGAAATAAATAGATTGGGTTGAGATTCAAATAATTCGGGAGGGTTAAAGTGTCCAAAAAAATATGCCACTTGGACAAAGCAGCTCCCCAATTGGATAATCCTCCCAATTTTGGGTGGATAATTTATCCCTCAAATAAGGGATTAAGAACCGGGCCCGTCATCAATCATGGGCCTTAGTCAAGCAAACCAAACATGTGATTGAGTTGGACTAATTAATCAATCACCCTTTATCAAACAAACCAAACGAGGCCTAAAGGTATAATATGCCTCACATCCCTCAAACCAAATCTAATTAGAAATGAGTGATAAACTCAAATAGAACATTTTAACTACATCCCTATTTTAAAATAAAAATTAACACACATCTTTTATTTTTTATTTAACCCAAAACTACGCTTACAATACCTACTAAAAGCCCCTCTCTCTCTCTTCCCCACTCTCACGCCGTTGAGCACTCCCTCTCCTTTCACTTCCCCCTCTTATGTCGTCCCCAAGCCCCCGTCTGTTTTTTTTTTCTTTTTCTTTTAACAGATTTATATTTAATAAATAATTAAATCCAACTCTCTCTCTCATATGTCGTCCCCAAGCCCCACTTTTTTTTTTTTCCTTTTTCTTTTAACAGATTTATATTTAATAAATGATTAAATCCAATTATAGGGAAATAATTATGGAGGCTATGACGGTGGTTATGGTAGGTGGCGACGGCTATGGTGGCGACGACATGGGGTTGTGACTTGTGCGGCGGGGGCTGTGGTTATGGTTGGAGTGTTATTGAAAGCATATTTTGAATAATTGATTGCATCTGATTTTCTTATCTTTTAAGAGAATTTGCTTAGTTTGGGTTTTAACGACAGATCTAGGTTTTCTCAATGTTGGTAGGTGACAACGGTCGCGGCGGCTGTAAGCGTTGGCTGTTAGGGTTTGCGTTGACTGTTAGGGTTCGCGACTGCTGGGAGTTATTGACGGCTAGAGTTTGGTAGTAAAACATAGTACACCGTAGTACACTGTAGTATAGGTACACCGTAGTA